>NC_135978.1:12923820-12956320 GCF_053455715.1 Rhinoraja longicauda
TATGGGGAGGGGGAGGGAGGGGGACCACCCGTTTTCCCAGTACCCCTCTTTCCCCGTTGGGCCCGTCCTCGTAGGGTTTCCATTGTAACCGGGAGGCGGGGAGGGAGGGGGGAGGGAGGGAGGAGGGTGGTGTGGAGGGAGGAGGGGAGGGAAGGGGGGAGGGGAGGGGGAAGGGGAGGGGGGAAGAGGGGGAGGTGGAGGGAGAGGGGAGGGAGGGGAGGAGGGAGGGGGACCTCCCCTTTTCCCAGTACCCCTCTTTCCCTGTTGGGCCCGTCCTCGTAGGGTTTCCATTGTAACCGGGAGGTGGGGAGGGAGGGGGGAGGGATGGAGGAGGGGAGGGGGATGGAGGGGGGGGAGGGGAGGGGGTGGGAGGGGAAGGGGGGAGGTGGAGGGAAGGGGAGGGAGGGGGGAGGGAGGGGGAAGGGGGGAGGGAGGGGGACCTCTCCTTTTCCCAGTACCCCTCTTTCCCCGTTGGGCCCGTCCTCGTAGGGTTTCCATTGTAACCGGGAGGGGAGTGGGGGGGAGGGAAGGGAGGAAGGATGGAGGGAGGGGGGGAGGGGAGGGGGGAAGGTGGAGGGAGGGGGACCACCCCTTTTCCCAGTACCCCTCTTTCCCCTTTGGGTCCGTCCCCGTAGGGTTTCCATTGTAACCGGAAGGGGGGGAGGGTGGAAGAGTGGAGGGAGGGGGGGGGGGGGGGAGTGGGGAGGGAGTTGGGGAGGGGGGGAGGGAGTGGGGATGAAAGAAGAGGGAGGAAGGGGTTGAGGGGGGAAGGGGGACGGGGTCCCAAACCACCAAGCCCCCTCTGCAACGACCCCTGTTGTCCCCCTCCCCACTTGCCCCGGTGGCCCACGAGCATAGGGGCCCCATGCTGATCTGTGTATGTTAAGTGACTTGCAATAAAAAACACAACTTTAAAAAACAATCAGCTGCTTTTCGCAACAATGTAGCACAAGTATTGTGACTTCACAAGCTGAAGACCTTGAAAAAAAAGTTTTAAATTAAAAAAATGTAAATTTGTAAAGAGTAGACACCCAATAGCAGCTGCTTGTCCATTGTGACATCACACGCTGAAGACTAAATCCGCACCGCAGCGCCCCCTATAGAAACTTCAATAAGGGGGGGGGGGGGGGGGAGCGCTTTAAAACCTCTGTAACTTAAAAAGTATGCGACCGAATTAAATAAAAATATCATTTTCCAGCGGCGAACCGCGTGGTGATTAAGGCGGTGTAAAAATCGTGGCGCTATGGTTCACCGTTTTGCCGAAATCAGCCGGAATCAGTGACATATAAACATAGCACAAAAAGTAAGGAGATTTGTGTTTGGTAGATTATTTCTTTGATGTAACAATGCTTCTTGGCAATAAATCTTATACCGTTGGAAAGCCTGTTTATTTCCCTTTTAAATGGCGCCACATTTGTAAGGAACATGCATTTGTGGGATGAGCAGCAGAGCTGAGTATATGGGATGCGCCCATGAAAAATTTGCCAAATCTTCTCTGCCAATGCCAAACAGCTTATTCTGCTGTTGCTATTGACTCTTGTTTTGAGCTTCTGGTACCCCCAGGTGCTGACAAGAATGGGATGCCATCCCACAACAATGTGTGACCAGGCTGGTGACCAGCATGAGGAGGAGGTGCCAGGCTGTTGTGGCTGTGTATGGTTCTTCCACACGCTACTGTGGCTCCTGTTTATTAAACGAATAAATTGTTAAATTGCCAATATGTCTTGTTTCTTCAGACCAATCATCCAATCCACCAAACAACACCGAACAAGAGTCAATGGCAGAATAAGCTGTTTGGCATTGGCAGAGAAGATTTGGCAAATTTTTCATGCAATCAAAGCAAAATGTGTTACCTTTACACCTAGTTGAGGTAGTGTGTGGGTGCAGTGCTGAGTAGAGTGGGTGCAGCTGTTCAGCTGCTGTTGAATGACAAAATGCCTGTTGAATGGCAGTTTGGTGTGACTGCTCACTGTAATATGAGGAAAAATAGGCTCTTAAAATGAGTTGTTGCTTTGTTCAAAATTGGCAATAACAATTTTAATTTTGCAAAGGATTACCGTAAGCCAGAGAGTGAAGATATCCCTCAGCAATTAACTTAAATTAGATTGCCATTGAATCTTTTGTCTGTTCAGGTTTTGCTTTTATGGTTAATGAGCATAGAAAACATTTGGTTCCTTAGTAACCACATGCACTGAAGTGTGCACGTTTCTGTCTGTATTTGTTAAAACCAAGAGTCTTTGCTTCCACTCTAATTCATGTTTTCATCGGCTGTCAAAGCTGCTAGGCAATAATCATGCCTTATAGTCAGAAGGTTGCAGGTTCAAATCCCACTGAATGTTGAGTGTCATTCTGTCAGAGGTATTGTCTCTTCAATCAGATATTAAACCGAGGCCGCTCTGCCCTGTCAGCAATTCAGTCCAATGATAACGCTTGCAATAAATAATTGGGCCAATATTAACCCTCATCTAACATAACTAACAGATTATAGACACAAAAAGCTGGAGTAACTCAGCGGGACAGGCAGCATCTCTGGAGAGAAGGAATGGGTGACGTTTCGGGTCGAGACTGTTCTTCAGACTGGTTAGGGATAAGGGAAATCTGCAGTTTCTAGCATCTCCAACTGAGAATCATGATGAGCAACGTTTATCAGTGCCTTATACTGAGAATCATCTGATGAACAGAATCTATCAGAAGGGATCGCACCAGGTACACTGTAATGAGCAGGGTTATATCAAGAAGGAGGAGATGAGAATTGTCAATGAGAAAGGCTTAGACTGAGAGGCAAAATAAAAGACACAAAGTGCTGGAGTAACTCAGCGGGTCAGGATGCATCTCTGGACAGAGAAACAGTGAAAGCTTTGCTTGCATGCTATCCAAGCACATACGATTTGATACGATACAATACGATACGATACGATAGAACTTTATTTATCCCAGGAGGGAAATGAATCTGCCAACAGTCATGAAACATTAAATACATGAAACATGAGATTAAAGCGACGAATGGAAAGGATTGGGGATGTGCAAAGATTGGGGGGGGGGGGAGACAGTCTCAGTCTACCCCATGACAGAAGGGGGGAGTTTGGTAACCACAGGGAAGAAGGATCTCCTGTGGCATTCTGTACTGCATCTTGGTGGACCCAGTCTGTTGCTGAAGGTACTCCTCAGGTTGACCGGTGAGTCATGGAGGGGGTGAGCTGTATTGTCCAGGATGCTCCGCAGTTTGAGGAGCTTCCTCCCCTCCAAGACCACCTCCCATGAATCCACCTCCGCCCCCAGCACGGAGCCAGCCTTCCCGATGAGCTTGTTAATTCTATTGCCATCCATGGCCTTCGCCCTGCTGCCCCAGCACATGGCAGCAAAGAAGATGGCACCATCCATTGGTAGCACATCTGCAGCATCTTACTGCAGACATTGAAGGAGTGGAGCCTTCTCAAAATGTACAGCCGGCTCTGCCCCGTCTTGTACAGGGCCTCAGCGTTCCTGTCCAGGTACACTCCAAGCTATTTGTACTCCCTGGTAAACAGCACATCCACACCACTAATGGAAACATGGGATAGGGGTGTTCCTCTCCTCCTGAAGTCCACCACTAACTCCTTAGGGGTTATCATATCATACATGAGTGTATCAGGTAGTGCAAAAAAGGAACAGATAACAAAAAGTGAAGGGCCCCAATGAAGCGTATTGAATGATGGGGAAATTCATCCTTGTGAGATATCTATTGCAGCAGGGAAAAAGCAGTTCTTGAACTTGGTGAAACATGCTTTCAAACCACTGTATCTTCTACCTGACAGGAGTGGGGAGAAGAGGGAATGGCGGTGTGAGTGGTCCTTGATTACGTTGGCTGTTTTCCCGAGGTGGCGTGTAGTGTAGATGGAGTCGATGGGGGGGGGGGTGCAGGGTGAGGCAAGTTTGAATGATGGATTAGTCTGTGCCAACAACTCCCAGCAATTACTTGCACACTTGGACAGAGCAGTTGCCTTACCAAGCTAAGATGCATCCAGATAGGATACCTTTCATGGTGCACCTGTGGAGATTGGTAAAAGTCATTGGAGATACGCCAAATTTCCTCAGCCATCTGAGGAAGTGGAGGCTTTGATGTGCTCTCTTGGCCATGGTGTCAATGTAGTTGGACCAGGACAAATAGTTGGTGATATTTACACAGGGGAACCTGAAGCTCTCAGCCAGCTCCACTTCAGCAACGTTGATACGGCTCCATGTTCTCCACCCCACTGTCCAAAGCTGATAACCCGCTCCTTCGTTCTGCTGACATTGGGGGTGAGATTGTTATTAGAGATGGTCATCCATTTTAACAGGAAAAGATATATCATTCGATAATAATCACATTCGAGTTTGAATGTGTCGGAAGGAACTGGTTTAAACCGTAGATAGAGACAAAAAAGCTGGAGTAACTCAGTGGGACAGGCAGCATCTCTGGAGAGAAGGAATGGGTGACGTTTTGGGTCGAGACCCTTCTTCTCACCCATTCCTTCTCTCCAGAGATGCTGCCTGCCCCGCTGAGTTACACCAGCTTTTTGTGTCTTTCTACATTTGAGTTTGGCACAGATGGCATGATCTGGCTCAAACATTTTTTTATCTTTGCGGATGCAGAATCAGTCATGTTTCATCTGCTAGTTTTGAGGATTTTCCCTGATCTTAAAGCAGATTTTGGAAGTGGTACCATTGCTGACCTATAGGCATGTTGACCGTCACTGCTCTGACAGATGAGACTTTACTGCATGTGTTCTCTGCCTGCCGCATGCTTGATTACCTTCAAGAAGGCCTTAAACAGACCCAAAGGCCCATGCTGCAATTAGCACAGATTTCTCCTTCCTGTGGACTTAATGTGGTCCATCCTTCATAGTTTCTTTCAACAGTAAACTCAAAGGCTCCTTTATAATTGAGGCTACACAGATTTTCGACTAAATATCTTCCAGATGTGGGGGGGGTCAGTAGTTTCATTGAGACTGTATTAACAAGGCAAACACTTTTGTGCAGTACACGAGTAGCTCTTCACTCAGGAGAATAAACATAATTTTAATGTGCTTACACCCAACACCCTGCTCCTGGCTGCTCATTATCTAGTGGCAGAAATATAACACAGAACTATAGCCATGGTAGGCAAGGTTCGATAAAGATCTGTAAGAGAAACTGGAGTTAAATATTACAAGACAAGCTGTTCCCATTCCCACATTGTGCACTATCTATCCTCACAGTCTAATGGTAAATGTTCTATCAGCTCCTTCACACTGTACATTATCTACTCCTGACAGGAGATTGTGTATCTTGCAATGTTCAGCTTTAAATTTCCTTCTCAGGATTTGGAATATCTCCCCCTGTTCTCCTCTAGATATCCCCACTTCCTGCTTCATTTTCCTCTCTCTCTCTCTCTCTCTCTCTCTCTCTCTCTCTCTCTCTCTCTCTCTCTCTCTCTCTCTCTCTCTCTCTCTCTCTCTCTCTCTCTCTCTCTCTCTCTCTCTCTCTCTCTCTCTCTCTCTCTCTCTCTCTCTCTCTCTCTCTCTCTCTCTCTCTCTCTCTCTCTCTCTCTTTTTTTTTTTTCTTCTTTTTTTCCAGGACTTCTATCATAGACATTACTCTACCATCTCAGTTATAAGACAGTGCACACTCTTTTTACATTACATCCTCATGAATGTATTCTGTGCCCTTTCCAGCTCAATGACATTCCTTCTTACAGCTAGGTGATCAGAACTACACACAGTACTCCTCGTAGTCTTGACGTGGTCTAGAAGGGCCTTCAATTATCTGACAGTGCAGTTGTCATTACAGACTGCAGCCTTTATGTTGCAGTACTTTCCCAGCTATATTGCAGCTCAATGCTGCAGTACAGAATGGTCCTTATTCTGCAAGCCGACATATTATATTGCAATTATTCACAAAATGCTGGAGTAACTCAGCAGGTCAGGCAGCATCTCAGGAGAGAAGGCTTGGGTGACGTTTTGGGTCGAGACCCCAATACTCGCATTCCTTATGTCCTTATGTTCCCATGTACAGCCGTTTATTTTAAAGGGTAGTTACGTATAAAGGGTAGAACGTACATTACGTTCAAATAGTAGCCATATTTCAAATCAATAGTAACTGCGTTTTAAGATAATGTTGTATATTGTAACCTTTTATTCAGAGAAGGACACAAAGTTCTGGAGTAACTCAGTGGCCAGGCAGTATCTCTAGAGGACATGGATAGGTGAGGTTTCAGGTCGGGACCCTTTGTATGAAGGTTTTGTGTGTCTATACTGTATGTGTGTGTGTTTGCTCGTGTGTGAATGCGCATATCTGTGTCTGCCTGTTTGTGCATGCATGTGTGCATGTGCATGCATGTGTGCATGTGTGCATGGTGTGTGAATGTATCTGCTTGCATTGTACCCAACACTGTATGAAAGGTAAGGTCATGTAGTCTTCTGCCATCTACTCCCTCGATTCTGACATGAGAATGTTACTGTGCTTGGAACCTGCAGGAGGCAGGCTGTTCCAGAAGGACAAGCATCTGAGGATTAAATGACATCTGTGGGAGATGGGAGATTTAAACACTGAAATCACAAGAGAACCATGAAAAACTGATTGCTCGGAAGAATTTTTTTCTTCATGGAGGGAAGGAAGACAAAAATAATTCTTAAACGTACAAAAAGAGTGGTGAGAGAAAAAAATGTTATGTATCCACGTTCAGAACCTATATTAAAGCAGGAGAAAATGGGAGGAGGAGAAGTGGCACTGACCTGCTCTTGAAGAGAAGAGCTGGCTTTGCCCTGGTGAGTTTATGTCCCTTGTTCTTCCCATGTTTCACTGCATTCTCTTGAATGCTGCCTTGGCAGATTCTGTAAAGTGAAGATTACGTAAATCCAACTGTACATTTGGGGAAAAAAAACATTCCTTGATGATGTTGGAAGTGGACAATACTGATGTCGGAAGTGGAGACGTGATTTATGCATTAAATGTGGTGGATGCAGACTTTACAATAACTGATTACCAAAACTGCAGAAACAAGCCAATAAAAAACCCTTCAGCACGATGGTGTTTTCAGAGATTACATGCAGACTTGTGTGAAAAATAGACTGCCTGTTTCCTGATGTTGATCCCCAGTTGCTCAATGTGGATTGAAGTGAAAGAGATGAGGGCACAAATCACTATTGACAGTACTATGGGTATGTTGAGGGGTTTTTCTGCATGTTCAGTTGTACCTGAAGAGCTTGCAATGACAACGGCATCCAATTTCGTTCTATTCTGTTTACAAGCCTCATGAAGCAGAACAATATCAAGCATATGAAGCACAAATGCAGGTTCCAAGCACAGTAACAGCGTTATTTTAAAGACCTATGCATAACATACAATATGTATGTTGTTGTACTGCTGATAGTTGAGTTTTGTCTGCCTTTAATAAGATGTTATGCCGCTAGATCTGCCCACGTAGACAATAAATTGGTGCTGAATGTGAGATGTGGTGTTGATTAAGAGTGAAACGTAGTGTTAATCAAGGGTGAGGTAATAGATCAAAGCTTTCTCCAGCAAGGTGGGGTGATGGTACAGTAGTTACAGTGATCCTGTCAATGAAAAGGCTCAGCAATTTTCACTCAATATGGAAAAGGTGGAGCTGTTTCTGAGAGTGGATGATATTGTCAAAGCCTGAGGAAAGGCGGAGAGCAGAGAATAGAGAATCATGACTTTGTAAAAAACATTGATTCAGCAATCTTTGAATGTAGACACAGGTTGGTGCAATTTTCAAACCTATTTAGGTCAGGCGCTGAGGGATTCATTGGTGCATCAAAATAAACATTGGGCACAGCCCATACTGGCAGACACTTGGCCAGTCAACCACGTATTCCTCAGGCATGGCTCATGCTGCCAGTACCATTGCAGTTTGACTTTAATGAAAGCTCATCTAAAGAAGGTGAAGCCTGGGGTAAAAGGTGATCGGTGCAGCTAACTGCAAGAAGATCTTGGGATGAGGAAAGCCACATGTTGGGGCGTTGCATGCTAAAGTGGGTGCCAAAGAGATTGCTAATAATTGAGTGATGTTGAGCCAAGATTATGGTGGACATCATTAACTTGGCCATTGAGTTACCTGCCTGAGCTAGTCCCATTTGCCTGTGTTTGGAGATACAAGGAACTACAGATACTGGAATCTTGAGTAAAACACAGAGTGCTGGAGGAACTCAGCAGGTCAAGAAGTATATGTGGAGAGAATGGACAGATGACATTTTGGGATGGGATCCTTCTTTAGACTGATGTTTTTGTGGGGTCAGTGTCAAGGGGAGGTGCCCGAGAGCTGATGAGCTCTTCAGTCTGAAGAAAGGTTCCGACCCAAAATGTCATCCGGCCAATCGCTCCACCGATACTGCCTGATCTGCTGAGTTCTCCAGCTCTTTGCTTTACACTTATGGTGAAGTTGCCAAGCAGTGATGGGAAAGGTAATGCAGAGGTGGGATTGTGGTGTGTGTTGGTACATTTTTTTACAGGGAATCTTGAGGGCAATGTTTGAAAGCCAAGTATTCGGTTTGTTCACTGGTTTAATATGACTCCTGTGGGGAATCGAACCCATGTCCCAGGGCCAGTTGCTTCATCCTGAGCAGGCCATTTCTGATCGCACTCGCTAAACTCTCTTCGCCCTCGAACATAAAACTCTTTTTTGTCTATTTTGCTGTGGACAGCAAGAAGAGCACAGTTGTTAGCTGGGAGAGCTGCTGCCACACAGTGCCAGAGACCCAGGTTCAATCCTGACCTTGGGTGCTGTCTGTGTGGTTTGCACCTTTTCCCTGTGACCGCGTGGGTCTCCTTGAGTCCTCTGGATTCCCCCTCTCTGTCCCACATATAACCATATAACCATATAACAACTACAGCATGGAAACAGGCCTGTCCGGCCCTACCAGTCCACGCCGACCATTCTCCCTGACCTAGTCTCATCTACCTGCTCTCAGACCATAACCCTCTAATCCCCTCCTATCCATATACCTATCCAATTTACTCTTAAATAATAAAATCGAGCCAGCCTCCACCACTTCCACCGGAAGCCCATTCCATACAGCCACCACCCTCTGAGTAAAGAAGTTCCCCCTCATGTTACCCCTAAACCTTTGTCCCTCTATGTCCCCTTGTTGGAATCTTCCCCACTCTCAAAGGGAAAAGCCTACCCACGTCAACTCTGTCCGTCCCTCTCAAAATTTAAAAAACCTCTATCAAGTCCCCCCTCAACCTTCTACGCTCCAAAGAATAAAGACCCAACCTGTTCAACCTCTCTCTGTAGCCTAAGTGCTGAAACCCAGGCAACATTCTAGTAAATCTCCTCTGTACCCTCTCCATTTTGTCGACATCCTTCCTATAATTTGGCGACCAGAACTGCACACCATACTCCAGATTTGGCCTCACCAATGCCCTGTACAATTTCAACATTACATCCCAACTTCTATACTCGATGCTCTGATTTACAAAGGCAAGCATACCAAACGCCTTCTTCACCACCCTATCCACATGAGATTCCACCTTCAGGGAACAATGCACAGTTATTCCCAGATCCCTCTGTTCCACTGCATTCCTCAATTCCCTACCATTTAACCTGTACGTCCTATTTTGATTTGTCCTACCAAAATGCAGCACCTCACACTTATCAGCATTAAACTCCATCTGCCATCTTTCAGCCCACCCTTCCAAAAGGCCCAAGTCTCTCTGTAGACTTTGAAAATCTACCTCACTATCAACTACTCCACCTATCTTAGTATCATCTGCATATTTACTAATCCAATTTGCCACACCATCATCCAGATCATTAATGTAAATGACAAACAACAGTGGACCCAACACAGATCCTTGGGGCACTCCACTAGACACTGGCCTCCAACCTGACATACAATTGTCAACCGTTACCCTCTGGTATCTCCCATTCAGCCATTGTTGAATCCATCTTGCAACCTCACTATTAATACCCAACGATTTAACCTTCTTAATCAACCTTCCATGTGGAACCTTGTCAAATGCCTTACTGAAGTCCATATAGACAACATCCACAGCCTTGCCCTTATCAATTTCCCTGGTAACCTCTTCAAAAAATTCAAGAAGATTAGTCAAACATGACCTTCCAAGCACAAATCCATGTTGACTGTTTCTAATCAGGCCTTGATTATCCAAATAATTATATATATTGTCCCTAAGTATCTTTTCCATTAATTTTCCCACCACAGACGTCAAACTAATAGGTCTATAATTGCTAGGTTTACTTTTAGAACCTTTTTTAAACAAAGGCACAACATGCGCAATGCGCCAATCTTCCGGCACCATCCCTGTTTCTAATGACGTTTGAAATATTTCCGTCATAGCCCCTGCTATTTCTGCACTAACTTCCCTCAATGTCCTGGGGAATATCCTATCAGGACCTGGAGACTTATCCACTTTTATATTCTTCAAGAGTGTCCGTACCTCCTCTTCTTTAATCCTCCTAATTTCCATCACTACTCTACTTGTTTCGCTTACCTCACATAATTCAATATCCTTCTCCTCGGTAAATACCGAAGAAAAGAAATTGTTTAATATCTCCCCCATTTCTTCCGGCTCAGCACATAGCTGTCCACTCTGACTCTCTAATGGACCAATTTTATCCCTCACTATCCTTTTGCTATTGACATATCTGTAGAACCCCTTGGGGTTTACTTTTACATTACTTGCCAAAGCAGCCTCATATCTTTTTTTCGCTTTTCTAATTTCCTTTTTAAGATTCCTTTTACATTCTTTATATTCCTCAAGAACCTCATTTACTCCCTGCCGCTTATATTTATTGTATATCTCCCTCTTTTTCCGAACCAAGTGTCCAATTTCCCTGGAAAACCACGGCTCTTTCAAATTATTATTCTGTAGTGAGTCCAGACGAGTGGTATTATCCAAATACTTTATTGGTATAAAACCCGTGACAAACGCAACAGTCTTCTTTCTGGACGAACACTAACTTCACTCACTAATCTAATCTCTAATCTAACGTTTGGCGCCAAGCATTTAAATACCCCGCGCTTCCTCACCCCGTGACCGTAACCCAATCCGAGGGTTCTATTACCTGGCCAATCCCTATGTCCCTACATGACCCCCCCCAGAACCCTCGAAACCATACCTCACGGGCGGCCGAACCTCCCGCCCAGAACGTGTACGGATGGGGGAAACCGATACCCCCAGCGTGACAGGAGGCGGGGTGGACGCCGCCGCTGGAGGCGATGGGGGGTCCACTGGAGCGGAGGGTGCAGGTGACGGGGGGCACTTGATGAACAACGGCAGCCCGGGACCAACCATAGGCGGCGGAGGCCCAAGAGGTGGTAAACTGGGCGCCGCTGACGGGACCAGTCGAGCAGCCACAGGCCGGCCCCGGCGCGGCGGCTGAGCCACCGACACGGGGAGGTCCTGGTCTAAATGGGCCGGCTTGAGACGGGACACTGAAACCAGCTCCTGACGATTTCCTACCTGCAAGGTGAAGGTTACAGTCCCTCTTTTGAGCACCTGGAACGGGCCTTGGTAAACCGGCTGGAGAGGGGGACGGTGGCAATCTTTCCGAAGAAACATGAAATCACAGCTCCGCAATTCCGAAGGAACGTGAACTGCTGTGCTTCCGTGACTAGAGGTGGGGACTGGAGCCAGAGAACCCACCCGTTCCCGGAGGGAGCCCAAGACTGACGTGACGGATGGCGGCAAGGCGGGAGTGGAAGGGAGAATGTCGCCCGGCACCCGCAGGGGCGAACCGTAGACGAGCTCGGCCGAAGATGTGCCCAGCTCAGCCCGCGGGGCCGTACGGATGCCGAGGAGGACCCAAGGCAGCTGGTCAGCCCAATCGTAGCCAGTCAGGCGAGCACAGAGGGACGCCTTCAGCTGCCGATGGAAACGCTCAACCATCCCGTTGGCTTGGGGATGATAGGCGGTGGTCTGCTGTAATCGAGCACCATAAAGCTGCGCCAGCACGGCCCAGAGAGACGAGATGAACTGGGCTCCCCGATCTGTAGTGATAATAGCCGGGACCCCGAAACGAGCCACCCAATGCAACGCCAGGGCCCGTGCACAGGAGGCCGCCGAGGTGTCCGACAACGGGAGCGCCTCCGGCCAACGAGTGAACCGATCAACCACCGTCAGTAGATGAGTGTAACCCCTAGAATAGGGCAATGGACCCACCAAATCCACATGGATGAGGAAAAAACGGGCGGGGGGAACCTCGAATCTCTGGTGTGGGGGCTGGACATGATGATGGACTTTGGAGGTCTGGCACGGAATGCAGGCGCGTGCCCAGGCTGCCACCTGCTTTCACAGGCCATGCCAGACAAACCGGTCGGCCACCATGGCTGAAGTCGCCCTGATGGACGGATGTGCCAGGCCATGAATGGCCTCAAAAACCTTACGCCGCAGAGCGGCAGGCACCACCGGGCGAGGGCGTGGGAGAGTAACGTCGCACCACAACTTGGTACCTGTGGGGCCACACGCCACCTGCTCCAAACGCAGTCCCGAGGTTGTGGAGGCGTACACCGCGGCAGTTCCTTCCAGGCGCTGAGCCTCCGCTAGCTCCTGGAAATCCACATGTTTACCAACCACGGCTACGGAGGGAATGGCCGGCCGGGACAGGGCATCAGCAACGGCATTCAGCCTACCCGCAATATGACGGACATCGGTCGTAAACTCCGAAATGAGGGTTAGGTGCCGCTGCTGGCGAGCCGACCACGGATCAGAAACCTTAGCAAAAGCGAATGTCAAAGGTTTGTGATCCGTGTAGGCCACGAAAGAACGGCCTTCTAAAAAATAACGGAAGTGGCGGACTGCTAAATAAAGGGCCAGGAGCTCCCTATCGAACGCACTGTACTTGAGCTCCGCTCGAGAGAGCTGCCTGCTGAAAAACGCAAGAGGCTGCCATTCACCGTCAACCTGCTGCTCCAAAACCCCACCCACCGCCACGTCTGAGGCGTCCACCGTCAGAGCTGTGGGGGCGGAGGAGCGCGGGTGCACCAGCATGGTGGCATTGGCGAGGGCCTGTTTGACCGCAACAAAAGCCGTCTCCGCAGCTACGGACCATACCAACTCCGCGGGGTTACCTGCGAGACATTGAAAAAGGGGGCGCATAACCCGAGCTGCTGCAGGCACGAACCGATGATAGAAATTGACCATGCCCACGAATTCCTGCAAGCCCTTGATGGTAGTCGGGCGGGGGAAAGAGCGGACCGCGTCCACCTTAGCTGGTAAGGGAGTGGCACCGGCCGGAGTAACCCGGTGACCCAAAAAATCCACCGCAGACAGGCCGAATTGGCACTTGTCCGGATGGAGAATCAGGCCATGGTCTTGCAGCCTCTGGAACACCGTGCGGAGGTGGACCAAGTGCTCCTGGACCGAACGGCTGGCAATCAAAATATCGTCTAGATAAATAAAGACAAACGGCAACCCTCGACCCACCCGGTCCATCAGACGCTGGAATGCCTGAGCTGCATTTTTAAGGCCGAAAGGCATACGCAACCACTCAAACAGTCCGAACGGGGTGATGGTCGCTGTTTTCGGAATGTCCGGCGGGTGGACCGGGATCTGATGGTATCCCCGCACCAAATCAATTTTTGAAAATATTGTCGCCCCCTCCAGGCTAGCTGAAAAGTCCTGAATGTGTGGAATCGGATAGCGGTCCGGCCGTGTTGCCGCGTTGAGTCGACGGAAGTCACCACATGGTCTCCACCCCCCAGATGCTTTGGAAACTGTGGTGTATTTACCATTTTGAGTATTTGTGTTTTGGCAGCTGAGCCTTGCCGTAGTTCCGGGTATAAAGCATTGTGGGATACCTGATAACACCACCAGGGGGTGTTATCAGGTATCCCACAATGCTTTATACCCGGAACTACGGCAAGGCTCAGCTGCCAAAACACAAATACTCAAAATGGTAAATACACCACAGAAACCATGTGCAAGGGGGAGGCCCACGGACTACTCGAAGGCCGAATAATTCCCAACCTCTCCAAGTTTAGGAACTCCTCTCGCGCCCTGGCCAGCTTGTCGGGTGGGAGGCGCCGTGCCCGGGCAAAAACCGGCGGCCCTTCGGTTGGAATGAAATGGACGACCCCGTGCTTCTCCGAAGGTGAATCAAAACGCTGGACGAGGAGCTGCGGGAAGTCGGCCAGGACCGCATCGAACTGACCGGGAGCCGTGGTAATGGACTGGATAACTAGGCTGGGTGGGGCGGCGCTTGTAGAAGCCTCTGGCCCAGTACCCCGAGGCCGTACATCAGCCGAGGGTTGTAGGCCCCTCCCTCGGACGTCTGCGACCAAGGAAAACGCCCATAGGAAATCTGCCCCCAATATGGCCTGGCCCACATCCGCAACGATGAATTCCCAACGGTAAGTCCTGGACTCGAAGGACAGGGACATGGTCCTTTTACCGTATGTACGGATGGTGCTACCATTCACTGCAATTAGGGGCGGGCCCTTTTCCCCCACTCGAACTTCACAGTCATAGGGGGGCACAATACTTACGACCGCTCCCGTATCCACTAGGAAAACGATCCCGGTACTCTGATCCGTAGCGTAGAGGCGGTGGTTACGGCCAACCGAGACTGCCTCTACAGTCGATCTGCCCAGGCGTTTCCCGGAAACGAACACGGGGATCTACAGCTTCGTGCCTCGCTGCCCCACCGCCGATGGAAAGAGCACCAGCCACGCCTATCCGGCTCTGTTGGTCGAGCCCGCTGCCAATGAACAGGCGCCGCCGCTCTCTCTGGGCGGGCCGGCTGCGCAATAGCGGCCGATGCGTCGCTCTCCCGGCCGCACCCCCGACTGCCGCTGGGCCTCGAGACCCGGTTAACGGAGCCGTCTCGGGCGTTGCGTCCCCTCACGAGCGTGTCGGCCTTCTCGGCGAACGCTACCGGATCTTCAAAAGGAACGTCTGCCAACACCAATCTGACATCCCCAGGTAGCTTCTCCCGAAAGGCCGCTTCGAATATCATGCACGGCTGATGGTCGCCCGCCAAAGCCAGCATCTCGGACATCAGCTCCGACGGCAGCCGCTGCCCCAGGTCTGGCAAATGGAGGAGCTTCAGAGCCCGCTGGTTCTGGGCCCAGCCGAAGGTCCGCAGCAGGAGCTTCTTGAGCCCCACGTACTGCCCCGTTTGGGGTGGACTGGTCAGGTATCGACTGACCCGCGCAGCCACCTCCGCCTGCAGACAGCTCACCACGTGGTGGTACTTCTCCTGGTCTTCCTCCACCTTTTTAAGATGGAACTGTGATTCTGCCTGCACAAACCACAGGTGCGGCTGATGGGCCCAGAACGGCGGTAGATGGATTTCGCCCGCGCTCGCTCCCGCCTGCGACATGCTGCTGCTTTCTTCCTACGTTCGAGGTCACCAATGTAGTGAGTCCAGACGAGTGGTATTATCCAAATACTTTATTGGTATAAAACCCGTGACAAACGCAACAGACTTCTTTCTGGACGAACACTAACTTCACTCACTAATCTAATCTCTAATCTAACGTTTGGCGCCAAGCATTTAAATACCCCGCGCTTCCTCACCCCGTGACCGTAACCCAATCCGAGGGTTCTATTACCTGGCCAATCCCTATGTCCCTACAATTCTTTCCTTTCCACCGAACAGGGACATAAAGACTCTGTACTCTCAAAATTTCACCTTTAAATATCCTCCATTTCTCTATTATATCCTTTTCATAAAACAAAAATTTCCATTTCACTCTTTTTAAATCCTTTCTCATCTCCTCAAAATTAGCCTTTCTCCAATCCAAAATCTCAACCCTTGGTCCAGATTTGACCTTCTCCATAATGATATTGAAACTAATGGCATTATGATCACTAGACCCAAAGTGCTCCTCAACACATACCTCCGTCACCTGACCCATCTCATTTCCTAACAGGAGGTCCAACACTGCCCCTTCTCTGGTAGGCACCTCTACGTATTGCTGCAAAAAACTATCCTGCACACATTTTACAAACTCCAAACCATCCAGCCCTTTAACAGAATGTGATTCCCAGTCTATATACGGAAAATTGAAATCACCCACAATCACTACTCTGTGCTTACTACTAATATCTGCTATCTCCTTACATATTTGCTCTTCCAATTCTCGTTCCCTATTTGGCGGTCTATAATACACCCCTATAAGTGTTGCTAAACCTTTCTCATTTCTGAGTTCCACCCAAACAGCCTCCCTAATCGAGCCTTCTAGTCTGTCCTGCCAAAGCACTGCTGTGATATCCTCCCTGACAAGCAATGCAACACCCCCACCTCTTGCCCCTCCGATTCTATCACATCTGAAACAATGAAATCCTGGAATATTTAATTGCCAATCGCAACCCTCCTGCAACCATGTTTCACTGATCGCCACAACATCATACTTCCAGATGTCAATCCAGGCTCTAAGCTCATCCACCTTTCTTACAATGCTCCTAGCATTAAAATATACACATTTAAGGGACCCATCATTTCTTATTCTCAGTTTATTTATTTTCCCTTCTTTCTCTCCTACATATTGGGTCTGAGTGTTTCCCTTTTCTGCCTCCTGCCTCACACACTGCCTGTTAGCTATCTGTGTTTGAGTCCCTCCCCCCAACCGTACTAGTTTAAAGTCTCCGCAATTATTTTAGCAAATCTCCCCGCCAGGATATTGTGGGTTTGTAGATTAATTGGCCATTGTAACATTGCCCCTTGGGTAAGGGGAGTGGATGAGAACATGGGATAACATATAACTAGTGTGAGCTGGTGATCAATGGTCAGCGTGGACTTGGTGGGCCGAAGGGCTTGTTTCCATTGCTGTACCTCCAAAACGAAAAAGCTCAAAAAACGTTTTTAAAACTTTTAAAAAACTCAAACGAATTATACTTGGGCAAGAAATGTCCACTACTGAAATGTCCATGGAGACAAATCTGCTGAGCAAAGGATTCACAAGGCAGAGTGAGGGCTCCTATGTGGAGGACAGCCCTATTGTAAGCCCAGAGTTCCATTCGGATAGTGATTTAGTGAAAATATTGTCCTTGATAGCAGAGAATTTGGAGGAAGGGTCAGGCAGTAATCTCAGGACGATGACTTTGCCATTGCCTGGATACACAGGTACGGAGCTGTGCATGGGTGTTGCAAAGAGGTCAGATGTTTGTGCAAGTATTGAGAAAGAATTTGATGG
The DNA here is from genome assembly GCF_053455715.1 of Rhinoraja longicauda. Classification (NCBI taxonomy): domain Eukaryota; kingdom Metazoa; phylum Chordata; class Chondrichthyes; order Rajiformes; family Arhynchobatidae; genus Rhinoraja; species Rhinoraja longicauda. The sequence continues at coordinate 12,940,941 of NC_135978.1, forward strand.
CTGCAGGGATTCATTTTGTTATGGAGTTACTGAAAGGGCTGGATCAAACCTTTTTTTGATTGAGTTGAATGCACTTCAGGGAGCAATGCATTAAAATCCAGAGATAATTCCAGAGCACTCTAGATCCCCTGAGAGAAGTCACTCTTGGCCTAGACTGACTCCTGTCAGTTCAATACAGCAGAGCCAAAGTGTGCGGAGAGTTACGGCTGAAGTCCGAGCACCGGACATAACTGGGAGAGGAAGGGTCAGAGGAGGTGACTGTTGACTTCAACCAGGACAGCAGGAAGCTGGTTCAGTGTTTCAATTAAAACATTCCCAAATACTACAGGACAATTAAAAACATCTAAATGTATCTAATTAGGTAAAATAAATGAAATTACCTTTTACATACACTCTGTCTATAACTCCACCTTTCCTGCTCGATTCAAAGTGTCCTCTGAATTTGTGCCCGGATACCTGGGGCAGGTTCAGCAGGCAGGTTCAGCAGGCAGGTTCAGCAGGCAGCTTCCCAGCAAGGAAGGCTGTAGGTGTTTGTGCTCTTCAGTGGATTCCATGAGGAGTGTAACGGTTGAGATGAGATTGGCCTTTGGCTGTGCTGACATTCAAGACTTCAGTTTTGCCTCGGGTATCGAAAGCTTCAATTAAATAGCGAAGAGCTGGCTGTTATTGGTTGTCTTTTAAGCATACTATCCGGGCTCTCCATTCCCCTTATGATTATCTCCATTCCCCTCCACCAATTTGTGGCCCGGCTCTCCTCCTCTTCCTCTAATAGGAAGACTGCGAAAGTGAATGTAAGATCATGAGAGGAATAGATGGGGAGATGTACTTTCGAGTCTTTTACCCGGGGGAAGAGAATCAAGAACCAGAGGACACAGGTTAAAAGTGAGAGGGGAAAGATTTAATAGAAACTTGAGGGGCAACTTCATCACACAGTGTGGTGGGTAAATGGAACAAGCTGCCGGAAGAGGTAGTTAAGACATGTGCTATTACAACATTTAAAAGACATCTTGACAGGTACATGGATAGGAAAGGTTTCAAGGGATATGGGCCAAACGGTATGGCAGGTGGGACTACTGTGGATGGGGCATCTTGGTTGGCATGGGCTGGATGGGGCATCTTGGTTGCATGGGCTAGTTGAGCTGCAGGGCTTGCCTCCCTACTGTATGACTCAATGACTCTAATATCATCTCCATCCTGAACACTAAACGCCTTGGTATTTATTCACAAAATGCTGGAGTAACTCAGCAGGTCAGGCAGCATCTCAGGAGAGAAGGAATGGGCGACGTTGCGGGTCGAGACCCTTCTTCAGACTGATGTCAGGGGGGCGGGACAAAGGAAGGATATAGGTGGAGACAGGAAGATAGAGGGAGATCTGGGAAGGGGGAGGGGAAGAGAGGGACAGAGGAACTATCTAAAGTTGGAGAAGTCAATGTTCATACCGCTGGGCTGCAAGCTGCCCAGGCGAAATATGAGGTGCTGTTCCACCAATTTCCGGTGGGCCTCACTATGGCACTGGAGGAGGCCCATGACAGAAAGGTCAGACAGGGAATGGGAGGGGGAGTTGAAGTGCTCAGCCACCGGGAGATCAGATTGGTTAACGCGGACCGAGCGCAGGTGTTGAGCGAAGCGATCGCCGAGCCTGCGTTTGGTTTCGCCGATGTAAATAAGTTGACTTCTGGAGCAACTTATTTACATCGGCGAAACCGAACACAGGCTCGGCGATCGCTTCGCTGAACACCTGCGCTCGGTCCGCGTTAACCAATCTGATCTCCCGGTAGCTGAGCACTTCAACTCCCCCTCCCATTCCCTGAGATGCTGCCTGACCTGCTGAGTTACTCCAGCATTTTGTGAATAAATACCTTCGATTTGCACCAGCATCTGCAGTTATTTTCTTATACTAAACGCCTTGGAGCACTTCTGCTGCCTGAGGGCCTCACCGTCGTTTGGCACAGATGCGGTGCAGTGCTGCTCAACATGTGGGTTCAGACTTGCTTCAACACCGATGCCTCTGAATCTCAGCTCTCATCACTTCTAGTGGGAAGAATGCAAAAGTAATTCTCCACTTTCTAGTTCTGGGTGCTGGTTAAAAACGTGGGGGAACTGTAGAGGAACTTGATGAACCTTGGTGATTCGTTCTGCTCTCGGGCCAGTCAGGGTGGTCTGTGAGGAAATGATGACTTGCACATGGGCTCTGGGGTATTTCAGCTAAATAATCTTCTTTCTATCTCAGACTAACATCTCTTTAATTCAAACAGGGTAACTCTTCATGACCGGTGCAGCCAGTAAGTCAGTACCCCATGCCAGGAAGCGCACTCAGGAAGAGCCTGTGGAATTTAAATGAACACTTAACTGCAGCGATTCCAAGATACAACGATAGACAATAATGGATGAGGAATCACAGGAACTAAAGTATACACAAATGATTTTATACCCTCGCGAACCAAAGTACAAATGAAAGTGTACATTCACTCAGACTGAAATAGTCCGAGAGAAATTCTACACATTCAACCCTTATATTATTCACACACTGATTGATAAATGCATCCTCCCATGCTCAGAATAACAAACTATGACATGTACTATTAAAGCCATCAGCAAACAATCATCACTCACGGAAGAAGCACATCATTCTAGTTCCACTCCATTCCAGCCCTCAATCCTGATCCTCAACCTAATTTTGACTGTGACATAAATCCTATTCCAAATTAATTTTAAATTCATTGAACTTGCACCTGAAATATGTGCAGGTGCTAAACTGGTTCAGCTGAACCAGAATGGGGCAATGTTACTTGCACAAACGAGGACCTATGTTGTTCACCCTGATCTTAGATATTATTTAACAAGTAGATATTGGTAACAAAACCTGTGCTAAATCACACACGTGCCATCTAGAAAGTGCAGCCAGGATGACATAAGGTATGGACAGGTTAAGGATAAAGACATGGGTAAATAGTGCACTTGGGCTCACATGTACAGGATGGTCACTTTGGGCAGTACCCCAAATGGTAATTAATATCCATAAACAGTATAACAGCATGTGTAGGCACGAGAGATCTTATTGGCAATCAAACAAACATACCGAAACACCAACTCACAAAAAACAATTTAATCACAAAATCTGAAAACCATTAAATATTAGACAAATAATCAGAATGTGGTAAGAGATTGCTCGATATTATTAACTTCTGTGACAGACTTCTGGGAAATGAAACGAACTATGACTACAAAAATGAACATCTGTACAGCATTTACCATTAATTAACCAATAGTCTAAAGCCATGTTCTTTCTGCTGAAATGCTTTATTAAAGCTGAATGCAATGGGTCTCTAATCGGCTGTGGGTGACCTCCGACATGAGCATCCTGTGAAGCAGCAACACACAGTCAAATACCAGAGTGACTAGGGGCTGCAACATAACAGGTTACCTGCCACTGTAGCAACCCTCGGGCCTTGGGCTGGGAGTTGGGGGAGAGACAGTGGTTGGAGAAAGAATAAGAATCACAGACCAGGAAAATGGTGCTTAAAATCTGGTGACGCACGGGTGTTTGTGAGCAGAAAACACCGTGAGATCAGGTCTGATTCCAATCTGATGAGTTACCTGCACGATAGGTTCGCCAGTTAATGAAGGCAGGCTGACACTTGCAATGAGTTAATCTTTGGCGTAACATTGAAAATCAATCACAGAAGGCAGTGGAGGCCAATTCACTGGATGTTTTCAAGAGAGAGTTAGATTTAGCTCTTAGGGCTAAGGGAATCAAGGGATATGGGGGAAAAGCCGTAACGGGGTACTGATTTTGGATGATCAGCCATGATCATATTGAATGCCGACTGACCTACTCCTGCACTTATTTTCTATTAGAAACAATGTTTATCAAGAAACATTTCTGGGGCTTGGCTGTAAACTGCACTTAACACCAGAGTATTTTTCTGCGATGAAAATAGCTTGGAGATTCTCTTTTGAGCGTTCTCTAATAGATTCCTTGAGGACGTGAGATACTAGCATCCCTCAGCACCTTATTGACCATCCCTTTGTGCCACAAAGGCATTGTGAGCCTTAGCTGGTTGAGGTGACAGGTTCCCATCCTCGATACCCATTGATAAATGCTGTGGATTGGAGGAACAGGTTGCAAAAGGATCCTTTGCAAGTTGGAACCAAGGGCAGAGATGTCTAGAGGCCCCAAACATGAAAAGGGACTAGCATATGCTTTATTTAATTTGCTTGCGAGTGCACAAGCATAATTGAATTTAAAAGGCTTATGGGTGTTGATCTGCAGTTCAATGTCTGTTATACGGCAGTGTGGAGATCCAAACTCACTACAACTCCATATTCCCGGGTATCGCACCCCAGGAAAAATCATCTTGCCACCGGTTGCCTGGGGCAATAAGTTGTAGTCTCCCTCTGAGATTCATTGTGATTGCTTCAATAGGAGTGAACTTCAGAGTCACAGAATAAGTTCACCAATAGTGCATTTTTAGCACAAATGAGCACGAATGAAATCCTAAGCAACAAAGTCCTTGAAATGGGTTCAGAACAGGTTCACTAGAAATGAGTGTTATACCCACACGCTGTGTGTTCAGCCCACTGAGGTTTTGCTGAACTATTTTACGCAAATCGTACAGTAAACCCAGTCAATTCTCCACACATTCCCATCTATTCCTTCCCAGATTATTCCCACCACACACACTATGGACAATTTGTGGATTCATCGGCTTCTGTAACATTTGCCCCTGATGTGCAAGGAGTGGGGGAGAAAGTGGGTTAACTTTGAACTAGCGTGAATGGGTGATTGATGGATGGTATGGATTCGATGGGCTGAAGGGCCTGCTTCCCTGCTATATCACTAAACTGAACTAAACTAAACTAAACTAAACTCATTTACAGAGGTCAATTAACCTTGCACCCACATCCCAATACGTCACCAGAACACCAGGAGGAAACCCAGCCAGTCACAGGCAGTAAGTGCAAACTCCACACAGACAGCATCTGACCTCAGGATCCAGCCTGGGGAGTGGAGAGGTGAGGGAGCAGCTCTACCAGGTAATGAAGCTGGAGCTAAAAGGGTTAGATTTTGAGAACAGATTTGCATTAACTGGGCTTTACTCTCCTCTGTATCGAAGATAATCAGTGAACGACTGAGGTATTTAGAATCGGTTCAGCATGTGATTGGATAGACAGAGAAAAAACTACCACTGGTGTGGGAGCACAGAACAGGGCTTAAATTTGGAGTCAGGCCATTCAGGAAGCACGTCTTCTCAAAAACGATGCTGTTACCCCCCTTTCCCAAAATTAATCAGAAACTGCAGGTGCTGGAATCTCGGGCAAAACGCAAAAACCAATCAGCATCTGTGGAAGGAATCCCTATCACCATCTCTCTTTTCCAGCTTTCTCACCCCGACTCCATCAGTCGCCAGAAGGGTCTTGACCCTAAACGTCGTCCACCGATAGTGCCTGACCCATTGAGTTCGACCAGCTTTGTGCTAACACAAAGATAAATTCGTCACCATCACTGTTACTTATCAGACCCAGTCTGAAGAAGGGCCTCGACCCGAAAAGTCACCTATTCTTTTTCTCCAGAGATGTTGCCTGACCCGCTGATTTACTGCAGCATTTTGTGTCCTTCTTAGATCTATCATAAATTTCAAAATCAATGACCAGCAGGTCTTGTTGAACTAGGGGATACATGATTATAGAATCAAAGCCGGTTGAGTGCACACGGATCAATCGCAGTCTGAAACTATGGTTGTACAGTACATGTTCATCGAATTGAATCCAACTCAAACAGTTTAGCTTTTCAACAATCAGATAGTTTTTAATGGATACATTAAGCAGTGAATACTGATCAATGGGCCAGATTTACTGAACTGTAAGGCTTAAAAGCATTTCTTTTTGAATACTTTCTTCTACTATGTAATTCAATATCAACACAAAGCTCAAAACTGGACGTTAAAAAGGAAATGTCTCTTCCGGCCAAACAGACTGTGAAGGATTATGTGCCCTAGTGCAAAGTTGTCCACCCAGTGGTCAGGGAGATTATGGAAACCACAGCAAATGATTTCCTGCTTTTTTTTCCTCTCTTGTTTGCTCATTTTGTCTGAGGGATCTGATTTACAAAAACAAAGCAAGAAAAAAAATCCAGATCAAAGGAAAGCACGAAATGTGCTAACAGAACTAAAAGGCCTTTGAAGTGTAATTCCTATTGAAGTAGTGAAAAACAGCTTGTTAAAAAAAACCTCACCCAGAAGACGGAGATTCCTCTTGCACTTCAGTAACACACTGAATCAGACCAACCAGCCCACTCAGCACTAGTATTTATTACCTGCTTCATTTACTACATCTGACCTGACTAGTGGTTGTGTTTCTTTTCAGGATGGCCCGTGGCTTAGAGAGGAACTCACTGGTGGTGGTATTCCCATACACGTCGTTTTGGTGCGAAAGGCTGTGGGTTTGGTAGGTGCTGTCGGATTAACTTAGAATGAATTGCTTCTGTGCATCTTGTAGATGGTACCAATACAGCACTGTTGGAGGATCATCAGGTCAAAAGGTCACAAGGAACAGTAGTAGAATTAGGCCATTCTTTAAAATCTTCCCAATCCTCTGGCTTCCCACTAATCTGTGCTATGTGAAAAACGCCTTCTCTTTTAGTTTTATACCGTGCTTGACTTCCCATGTAAGCCACGGTTGCCTCTTTGGATGCCATGATTCGAGTGGTATCCACTATCATCAAAGACCCTCACCACTCTGGCCATCCTCTCATTTCACTCCTACCATTGGGATGAAAGTACAGGAGACACAAAATGCTGCAGGAACTCAGTGGGTCAGGTAGCATCTCTGGAGAACGGGGATGTTTCAGGTTGGTACCTTTCTTCAGATTGTGGTGGAGGATGGGGGGGGGGGAGAAGGGTGGTAGAGAAGTGGGGGCAGGACAATGTTAGCAAATGAAAGGTGAATACATGTGAGGGTGGGGGGGGGGGGGGGGGGGGTGGGTTGAGTGGCAGATGGTTGGACAAAGGCCAGAAATGAAAAGACAAAAAGTGTGAGATAGAGAGATAAGAAACATAGAAACATAGAAACATAGAAAATAGGTGCAGGAGTAGGCCATTCGGCCCTTCGAGCCTGCACCGCCATTCAATATGATCATGGCTGATCATCCAGCTCAGTAGCCTGTACCTGCCTTCTCTCCATACCCTCTGATCCCTTTAGAAAAAAGGGCCACATCTAACTCCCTCTTAAATATAGCCAATGAACTGGCCTCAACTACCTTCTGTGGCAGAGAATTCCACAGACTCACCACTCTCTGTGTGAAGAAATGTTTTCTCATCTCGGTCCTAAAAGACTTCCCCCTTATCCTTAAGCTGTGACCCCTGGTTCTGGACTCCCCCAACATCGGGAACAATCTTCCCGCATCTAGCCTCTCCAACCCCTTAAGAATTTTATATGTTTCTATAAGATCCCCCTCAGTCTTCTAAATTCCAGCGAGTACAAGCCCAGTCTATCCAGTCTTTCCTCATATGAAAGTCCTGCCATCCCAGGGATCAATCTGGTGAACCTTCTCTGTACTCCCTCTAAGGCAAGAACATCTTTCCTCAGGTTAGGAGACCAAAACTGCACACAATACTCCCAGGTGCGGTCTCACAAAGGCCCTGTACAACTGCAGCAGAACCTCCCTGCTCCTAAACTCAAATCCTCTTGCTATGAATGCCAACATACCATTCGCTTTCTTCACTGCCTGCTGCACCTGCATGCTTGCTTTCAATGCCTGCTGCACCTGCATGCTTGCTTTCAATAGACAATAGGCAATAGACAATAGGTGCAGGAGGAGGCCATTCAGCCCTTCGAGCCAGCACTGCCATTCAATGTGATCATGGCTGATCATTCTCAATCAGTACCTCGTTCCTGCCTTCTCCCCATACCCCCTGACTCCGCTATCCTTAAGAGCTCTATCTAGCTCTCTCTTGAATGCATTCAGAGAATTGGCCTCCACTGCCTTCTGAGGTAGAGAATTCCACAGATTCACAACTCTCTGACTGAAAAAGTTTTTCCTCATCTCATTATTCTTAAACTGTGGCCCCTTGTTCTGGACTCCCCCAACATTGGGAACGTGTTTCCTCCCTCTAACGCGTCTAACCCCTTAATAATCTTATACGTTTCCATAAGATCTCCTCTCATCCCTCTAAATTCCAGTGTATACAAGCCTAGCCGCTCCAGTCTTTCAACATATGACAGTCCCGCCATTCTGGGAATTAACCTAGTAAACCCGTTGCTGCACGCCCTCAATAGCAATAAGAATACAAGAGGCAACCCAAGCTGAATATGGGGTGCTGTTCCTCCAGTTTGCACATGGCCTCAATGGAAGAGACCCAGGACAGAAAGGACAGTGTGGAAAAGGGAAGGGCAGTAACAAGAGGAGTTAAAATGTGCTTGGATGGCTTACAACCTAATGGTGTGAACAATAAATTCTCCAATTTTAGGTAACTATCCTTCTAATAACCCTCTCCCTCTCCCCCATCACTTCTCCCACTCTTCCGTGTGCCCCACCTGGATGTGCAACTATTTTCCCTTTCCAATTCCCCCCAACTAGTTGCCTGCAGTGATTCACGTTAATCCTCACTGCTAGTTTTATTCCATTGGCATGCTCTACGTTTTATAATGGAGAAATTCAATTGTGTGATGCACAAAATCATTCTTCACAGTAGAACTTTTGCACATGCACATCTTAATTTTAAATGTGGGAGAGTGACCCCACAATTTCACTTGATATATTTTTTAATAAACAATAGTTCAGTCAAAGTTTTGTTCTACCTTTATTCCAGAAATCCAACAGTCTCTTTTTTGCTCTGGTTTATTTTCACCCACATGTTTAGACCGTAATGTTGTATCCTTATTGTTTTGATGTGGTTATGCTTTATTCTTAATTGTTAACTATATGTTTGTGTTGTCGTTTGTGAGCGGAGCACCAAGGCACATTCCTTGTATATGCACATACTTGGCCAATAAACTTATTTATTCATTCATGCATTCATTCATTCTTTCAAATCTGACACATGTCCGGTATCCTGCCTGCACTGAGTTGGATTTCAGTTTTGTTATCTGTCTCTTCAGTGTTCTTGAGCTAAAGAGGAGGATGGGAATCACATAGACTTTCTGCTTTTAATGTCCTGTGATTGCAACTGGAATCCAGAGATTAAGGTTATGTAAGGGGTGATTGATCGTTCATTGGAACTTAAAACATAATAGACATAAGCCATTCCATGTGTCGTGCCCAATCTGCCCCACAATGAGAATATGGTTGAGCTTTTGCCTCAGAGCCAATTTCCTGTACATTTCATTTCATATTTCCTCATGATTTTTTTTCCAGGTAGGAAATGTCAAAAACTGGAAGATGAATGGGGCAAAGTTTAAGCAGATGTGAGGGATAAGTTTTTTTACACAGAAGATGGTGGGTGCCTGGAACATACTGACAGGAGTGGTGATGATAGTGGTGTTTAAGAGATTTTTAAGAGAAGACACGTGGTTTAGTTTAGTTTGGAGATACAGTGCGGAAACAGGCCCTTCGGCCCATCGAGTCCACACCGACCAGTGATCTCCGCACTTTAGCACTATCCTACGACACACACGAGGGACAATTTACATTTATACCCAAGCCAGTTAACCTACAAACCTTGGAGTGTGGGAGGAAACCGAAGATCTCTGAGAACGTGGCGCAGCGGTAGAGTTGCTGCCTTACAGCGAATGCAGCACCGGAGACTCAGGTTCGATCCTGAATACGGGCGCCGTCTGTACGGAGTTTGTACGTTCTCCCCGTGACCTGCGTGGGTTTTTTCCGAGATCTCCGGTTTCCTCCCACACTCCAAAGACGTACAGGTATGTAGGTTAATGTATGGCTGGGCAAATGTAAAACAATTGTCCCTAGTGTGTGTAAGATAGTGTTAATGTGCGGGGATCGCTGGGCGGCGTGGACCCGGTGGGCCGACGGGCCTGTTTCCGCGCTGTATCTCTAAATCTAAATCTAAATCTAAAACCCACGTGGTCATGAGGAGAATGTACAAACTCCATACAGACAGCACCCGTAGTCAGGATCAGGATCGAACGTGGGTCTCTGGCGTTGTAAGCGCTGTAAGGCAGCAACTCTACCGTTGCGTCACCAGGATACCCATGGTTATGCAGGGAATTAATCATTATTAGGCAGATGAGGTTAGTTTATCATGACATTATGTTCGGCACAGACATTGCAGGCTGAAGGGTTTGTTCGTGTGCTGGTCTTTTCTATGTTCTATTTTAATGCCTATGTCATAGAAGAATGCTCTTGGGTCCATCGGGGTCATTGTAACTCACAGAGCAATCTCATCAAACCCATTCCAAGTCTTATTACCCTGGAACCTATTCTCTCACACAAACCCATTTAAACCCCAAATTCTGTGCTCTAGGTTTGGTATTAAATTCCGGATCCTTAGATCCCTTTAATCTCTGAAAAAATCTCTGGATCTCTGGTTGCAATGCCGTCTGGTTGCATTCAAGAGAGAGCTAGATAGAGCTCTTAAGGATAGCGAAGTCAGGGGGTATGGGGAGAAGGCAGGAACGGGGTACTGATTGAGAATGATCAGCCATGATCACATTGAATGGCGGTGCTGGCTCGAAGGGCCGAATGGCCTCCTCTTGCACCTATTGTCTATTGTCTATTGTCTATCTCCAGTTGAATAGCCTACTTTAGTTTAAAGATAGTTTAGTTTGGAGAAACAGTGTAGAAACAGGATCTTCGGCCCACCGAACCCATGCTGACCATCGATCACCCATACACTAGTTGTATGTTATCCCAGTTTTGCATCCTACACACCAGGGACAATTTACAGAAGCTGATTAACGTACAAACCTGCATGTCTTTGGAACCCAGAGAAAACCCATACAGTTACAAACTCGGCACAGACAGCACCCTCAGTCAATGATTGAACCGGGGACTCTGGTGCTGTGAGGCAGCAGCACTACTGCTGCGTCACTGTGATTTTTTTCTGAATGATGCACAATGAAGGGGAACTTTGACAACAAGAAGTACACAAAGTTCTGGAGTAAGTCAGCGGGTCAGGCAGCATCTCTGGAGACATTTTAGCGAATTTGGGTAACGTCCCCCTGGGTGACATTCAGGAGGGTCCACTCCAGGACATAGGGCTCATGGTAGCGATGGGTGTTGAGGAGGGAGTGTAAGGTAGCAGTGGTAAATTTATTTCACAGCGGTCAATGATCACATGCAATTGAAGGTCATGAACAGCCCTTGGTGTTTGTGAAGAGTATTCTGGAGTTATGCCCTGTGGACAAGAGGAAATCATGTGAGCTTGTGCTATTACATTTTGACTCTAAAATATGAAATAACATTTTGAATACTTTGATTACTTTGCGTCTGCTTCTCCTGCAAATGTTTACAATCTGGGTGCAACACAAGACACCATTGATAACTTGATTTTATGACCTTTGTGGATTTTAACTTGATTTTATGACCTTTGGGGATTTTATTTATATATTTATATATATATATAGGCTTTGGATTAAGATAGATTCAGAGTTTCTGCTTACATTTTCACACATTCTTTCCATATCCTGTCTTGGGATTCAGGCACCAGGGGCTGAAATTTTCACAAGAGCTTATTATTATTTAAGAGTTCTGTTTTTATTTTGCTGATCATTTGAACTATTCCAAAATAAATAGATGGAAAATCTCCCCATGTGTTTACTTTTTAAAATCACAGACCCAGGATTGCTCAATGTGTAAATGTCCAGTTTCGTTTCCATTTAATCAGAGGATATGGATTACTTACTAACAAAAAAAACCACATTTATTTTCGGCACATTGTTCACAACCTCAAGGCAACCCAGGTGCTTAAAGGTCAACAAGTTTCTTTCAAGGCAAAGGGAAAATTGAGTATTAGACATAGGCCCTTTACATTAACAAGTTAGTTCACCGTGATATTCAAGGATCCATTTACACTAATTCTACACTAATCCCATTTCTATTTTCTGCACACTCTCATCATCTCCCCCCCCCCCCCCCCCCCCCCCCCCCCCCCCCCCCCAATGTTCCACCACTCACCTACACACTAGGGGCAATGTGTAGTATGAGAAAATAACTGCAGATGCTGGTACAAATCGAAGGTATTTATTCACAAAATGCTGGAGTAACTCAGCAGGTCAGGCAGCATCTCAGGAGAGAAGGAATGGGTGACGTTTCGGGTCGAGACCCTTCTTCAGACTGATGTCAGGGGTCGGGACAAAGGAAGGAAATAAGTAGAGACAGGAAGATAGAGGGAGATCTGGGAAGGGGGAGGGGAAGAGAGGGACAGAGGAACTATCTAAAGTTGGAGAAGTCGATGTTCATACCACTGGGCTGCAAGCTGCCCAGGCGAAATATGAGGTGCTGTTCCTCCAATTTCCGGTGGGTCTCACTATGGCACTGGAGGAGGCCCAGGCAACGTACAGTGGCTAATTCATATTTTTGGGATGTGGGAGGAAACAAGAGCATCCAGAGGAACCCCACGAGTTCACAGGGAGAACATGCAAAGTCAACATTGCAAGCACCAGGGGTCAGGAGGATTGAACCCATGTTTAAGAAGATAGACACAAAAATGTTGGAGTCAGGCAGCATCTCTGGAGAAAAGGAATAAGTAACATCACCTATTCTTTTTCTCCAGAATTGTTGCCAGACCCATTGAGTTACTCCAGCATTTTGTGTCTAGCTTCGGTGTAAACCAATGTCTGCAGTTCCTTCCTACGCATTGCTGGAGCTGTGAGGCAGTAACTGTATCGGCTGCACCACTCTGGTGCCGACGGCTAGTTGATTTGTTCACAATAAAATGCTGGGAATGACAATGAGATGAGTGAGTGATCGGCACGGACATTGTGGGCTGAAGGGCCAATTTCTCTGCTGTACTGTTCTATTGCTCTGACTCTGTGGTCTGAGACAATCTGCTTTGGTGATGTTGTAACGGTTCCGCCTTCTCTTCAAGAGCCTTTCAAGAAGAGCTGTGGTTTGTCCCTCCAGGAACACAGAGTGCGCTGAGCTGCATATCACGGCTGAACTCCCTGTGGCTTGCAAGGTCCGGCCTCTAGTTGAAGAAGTGAAGAAGGGTCTTGACCTGAAACGTCAACCATTACTTCTCTCCCGAGATGCTGCCTGTCCCACTGAGTTACTCCAGCATTTTGTGTCTACCTTCGATTTCGACCAGCATCTGCAGTTGTTTTCTTTCCTCAGCAAAAAAGTAGACATTGATAACGAAACTCACTATCACATTCAGCGTGCCAGCACAGTCTATGTCCAGCTGAGGAAAAGCGTGTTTGAAGGTCTCGGCCTGCAGCCAACACAAAGCTGACAGGGAGTACTGGGCGGCAAAGATTCCCACCCACTGTGCCTCTGTGACTCGGGCTGATCACAATAGAAAATAGGTGCAGGAGTAGACCATTCGGCCCTTCGAGCCAGCACCGCCATTCAATATGGTCATGGCTGATCATCCAAAATCAGTACTCCGTTCCTGCTTTCTCCCCATATCCCTTGATTCCGTTAGCCCTAAGAGCTAAATCTAACTCTCTCTTGAATACCTCATAATGCTTATCTGAGATGTATCTATTGCTTATGTATAGTGATACTTGTACTGAACTGTACACATAAATGAGTTTCACTGTACCTCGGTACATGTGGCAAGTAAAGTACCATGATTTTTAATATAATTTCCATTATGCAGCATGACATATCTAATGTTCATTAAGAATAATATTCTCATTATTTTGTTCACAGGCTGTCAAAACATAAACGTCAGGGTCTTGGCTAACAGGATTAGGCGCTGAGAATCGATCCGACAAAAGGTCCAGCGCCGAGAAAGTTAAATATTAGTTGATAATCAAATCCCATCGAGATCAAACAAGTCAATAGATGCCCACACCACTGGCAGAGTGCTCTCACAGACTCCAAGCATTGAGGACACCAATGATCTCATTCATGTGGGGCCGGCTACATTCCCCGCTTGCCACGGCTACAGATTTTCCAAGTGGACTGGGGAGAAATGATCCAAGAATATTCTCAAACCTCCTTGTCAAGGTGCAAAGTCCACCACCAACATGTGAGAGTCGCAGGCGATAGTGTACAGGTTGGTAGTGAGCACCTCAAGTCCGTTCATCAGAAGCCCAGCATGCACAGCAGGAGTTGCTCACTTTGCAAACCACTTCTACCAGTTACACCAAGCATCTCCTGGCCTACCTGCGGCAAACTCTGTAAGCCCCTCATTAATTCGAGCTGATGACTCTTACTAAGAGTCACCAGTTAGATGACTGATGAACTTAGAAACAAGTCGAATGACGAAGACGAAGACCTTTACAGAGAGGGGAAAATATTGAAGAGTTTTTCAAAGAATGTTCTTGGTTTGAATAAAAACATACATTGTCAGTCATCCTGGGCTCAAACCTTCTGCCCTGCCAGTGTCCTATACAGCAATACCCTTTAATTAACATACCTTCCCTGTCTGGCTGGTTCAGGTAGAGATAACGTCTTATTAAAGCAGCTTACAGTTTGCCTGTTTGGCAGCTCATTCCGTGCTTTAGATCCATGTGGATGTTCCACCAGCGGACACGCGGGACATTGTTTCCCCTGCAGTGCCTGAGGGGCAGTATTTAATAACACAGACAGTGCATTCCTCTCCTCCGACTCATTATGAAACAGCCAGAGAATATTAAATAGCACACATTTTACGATCAGTCAAAACCTTTCATGTTTGTCCCATCTACCTGGATCAGACAGAAATGTAGAGCTCAAACTTAAGGCTTCCTTCACCCTTGTCAGCTTTATGTTGGTAGAATCATTTTGTAGCCAAGGGTGCTTAAAGAAGTGGCGGCTTTGTAAATCACGCCAGTCTCATCACAGGCACAATTCTCAGGCCACGGCTAAAGTGGTGGAAGTGGTGGTAGTAGTGAGCCGGTTTGGCTGGGCAGCTGGTATTGGAGGTGGGGCGGGCAAGCGTGCCAGGTATTGATCTTTGCCATGTTGAGTGCTTGTTGACCTCGGGAGGGTTTGATGTGGTGTTGATCCAACACAAGGGCGATAACATCCTGGTCAGATGCTAGCTACCTGTCCTGTTACTTACACTCGCAGGATAATTGTGCGTGATTCAGCCTTAATTGATCGGAATTGGCCGCAATGCCTGCTATGGCTGAACACTGTCCTTGCCATGCTCTATGCAGGCACTTACCTAATGGACTGCTTACAATTTCCGGGTGGAATTGGGTCAAATTCGTGAAGGATTGAGATGTGCTTTGTGACAATGTAACACAGTGCAGGCCCACGCTGTTAAATACAACAGGCGGCTTGAGCAGCCTCAGCCTGAAACTTGCAGTCATAATTCAGTGTGTGT
>NC_135978.1:13326522-13462377 GCF_053455715.1 Rhinoraja longicauda
TAACCGTCTCTCACTTCACAGAGAGAACTGGACCATCCACTCTGACCCTGGGCACCGGATCGGATATCTTTGCTGTGTGACTTTATTACATGAAAGACAGGGTTATATTGGATAGGGAGCAGAAGAGATTTGTGCAGACACTACCTGGCCAAGAAAAGTGTAGCCACTTGGAAAGATTGGATAAGTTGGGGTGATTTCAATAGACAATAGACAATAGGAGCAGGAGTAGGCCATTCGGTCCTTCGAGCCAGCACCGCCATTCAATGTGATCATGGCTGATCATTCTCAATCAGTACCCCATTCCTGCCTTCTCCCCATACCCCCTGACTCCGCTATCCTTAAAAGCTCTATCTAGCTCTCTCTTGAATGCATTCAGAGAATTGGCCTCCGCTGCCTTCTGAGGCAGAGAATTCCACAGATTCACAACTCTCTGACTGAAAAGGTTTTTCCTCTTCTCCGTTCTAAATGGCCTACCCCTTATTCTTAAACTGTGGCCCCTTGTTCAGGACTCCCCCAACATTGGGAACATGTTTCCTGCCTCTAACGTGTCCAACCCATTAATAATCTTATACGTTTCGATAAGATCCCCTCTCATCCTTCTAAATTCCAGTGTATACAAGCCTAGTCGCTCCAGTCTTTCAACATATGACAGGCCCGCCATTCCTGGAATTAACCAAGTAAACCTACGCTGCACGCCTTCAATAGCAAGAATATCCTTCCTCAAATTTGGAGACCAAAACTGCACTCCAGGTGCGGTCTCATTAGGGCCCTGTACAACTGAGATTTCATTGAGAATAATTAAATTGACGGGTGCTAGATAGAGTAAATAGGTAGGTATACTTTCCCTTAACAGAGGTGTCAGAAGATGGGGGCATAAATTTAAGCTATTGGTAGAAAAATTGGAGAAGAGTTGATTTTCTTTGACCCACTAGTTGAAGGGATTGTTAAGGCAAAATCTCTCATTATTTTTAAACAGTAACTGCATGTATACTTGAAGAGTCACTTGAAGAGGGGCGGCACAGCTGTGCAGCGGCAGAGTTGCTGCCTTACAACACCAGAGTACCAGGTTTGAACCTGACCACGGGTGCTATCTGTACCGAGTTTGTACATTCTCCCTGTGACCACGTGGGTTTTCTCTGGGTGCTCCGGTTTCCTCCCACACTCCAAAAGACATACAGGCTTGTAGGCTAGAGTACGGGATGATCAGTGGTCGGCACAGACTGGGTGGGCTGAAGGGCCTATTTCCACACTAGAACTCTAAAGTCTAGTCACAACCACAGGGCTAGGTCCTCCTGCTGGAAGGGGAGAAGAGGCTTAGCAACTCATTTTTGTACAGCACAGAAAGATGGTCTCCTGTGCCATAATGTTACGATCCAGTCTTGTGAGATATGGTCAGTTCTCAACCTTTATTGAACCCAGATTAAGTGTGAATTAATACATTGTCTCTTAAATTGATTCATTTAATTTGAGACTGATCAATATTCTACTTGGCCTCATTACAGCAGTCATTTGATATGGGATCTGTAATTGATTTACAACTTAATTAATAGTTAGTTAATGGCATGAAAAATACAAGTGCAATTATTAATTCAGTCAAATCAAAATGACCCAGTATTATTCATTGAGGGGGAGGTTATATTAAGGAGCCCAGCAATAATAAGAGTGGATAAGTCGGCAGGCCCAGTCTCAAGAGGTAATATCATATCATATCATATCATATATATACAGCCGGAAACAGGCCTTTTCGGCCCTCCAAGTCCGTGCCGCCCAGTGATCCCCGTACATTAACACTATCCTACACCCACTAGGGACAATTTTTACATTTACCCAGCCAATTAACCTACATACCTGTACGTCTTTGGAGTGTGGGAGGAAACCGAAGATCTCGGAGAAAACCCACGCAGGTCACGGGGAGAACGTACAAACTCCTTACAGTGCAGCACCCGTAATCAGGATCGAACCTGAGTCGACGGCGCTGCATTTGCTGTAAAGCAGCAACTCTAACTCTGGCCAATTGTTTATAATAGTTGACAACAGGCAAAGAGCTCGAGGATTAGAAGATTGCAGATGGGGTTATAGAGGCTTGGTCATACTGCACAGGAACAGGTCCATCAGCTCATTATGTCCATAGAGTGATACAGCATGGAAACAGGCCCTTCGGCCCAACTTGCCCACACCGGCCAACATGTCCCAGCTGCATTAGTCCCACTTGTCAGCGTTTGGTCCATATCCCTCCAAACCTGTCTGGTCCATGTCGACCATTTACCAGCACTACACCCCTCACAATTTAATATTCTCCCATCAGGGCCTCATCTGCACCAAGGAAAACAAACCAAATTAACAGGTATCACAAAATGCTGGAGTAACTCAGCGGGTCAGGCAGCATCTCTGGAGAGAAGGAATGGGTGATGTTTCGGGTCGAGACCCTTCTTCAGACTCTGAAGAAGGGTCTGAAGAAGGGTCTTGACCCGAAATGTCACCCATTCCTTCTCTCCAGAGATGCTGCCTGACCCGCTGAGTTACTCCAGCATTTTGTGATACCTTCGATTTGTACCGGCATCTGCAGTTATTTTCCTACAAAACCAAATTAACAAATTTTTCCTCATAACCGGAACGGTCCATCCCAGGCAACTGGTTTGTAAAAGGTGAAAGGAATGGACTTTATAACCACGGAGTAGTCGGCCTATTGTTGGCAGCGATGAAATTGTTAATAAAGCAGATAGACCGTTTAAATCGTTACTTAGAAAGAGAGGTTAATTAAAGACAACATAGATTTGTCAAGGGAAGATCATTTCTATCTAATGAGTGAATGTCTTAAGGAGCTAACAAGGAGTGTCAATGAGGGTTGAACATTTTTGAGCAGTCAAGTTTAATTTTAGTGAAGTGTTTGACAAAGTGTTTTATTGTTAATGAGGGAGAAAGTTGTGGGTTGAAGGATGCTTTCAGTGGAATGATTATGTGGGCTCAAAAATGGGAAATGGACTTTAATCCACACAGACTTGGCAAGGAAATACAGAATAAATGGCAG
The DNA here is from genome assembly GCF_053455715.1 of Rhinoraja longicauda. Taxonomy (NCBI): domain Eukaryota; kingdom Metazoa; phylum Chordata; class Chondrichthyes; order Rajiformes; family Arhynchobatidae; genus Rhinoraja; species Rhinoraja longicauda. Next base: position 13,329,551 of record NC_135978.1, read on the forward strand.
GATGCTACGAAATGTGGAACCGGGGGATCAGGGATGCTTGTCCACAAAATAAGTAGGTAGTAGGACAAATAGATAAGGGGTTTAAGAAGGAATAAGGAATGTTGTAGGAAGGAACTGCAGATGCTGGTTTAAACCGAAGACAGACACAAAATGTTGGAGTAACTCAGCGGGACTAACAGCATCTCTGGATAGAAGGAATGGGTGACATTTCTGGTTGAAACCTTTCCTCAGACTGGCTGACTTTTCGGGTCAAGACCCTTCTCCAGACTAAGAATAAGGAATAATTGTGCTTAATAGTGCAGACCGGCCACAAATGAAGCTATAGAAATGGATGTCACCTTAATAATTCCTTTTTTAGCTGGCTTGGACATGATGGTCCAAACAGCCTCCTTCAACCCCATTTTAAACCAATCTATCACAATGACCTTAACACTGTTTGGAAACAGCAGGTAGGAGAGAATTGGGAGAGGAAAACATTGCCGGAAGAATTGGTGGAAGAAGAATTGTCGAGACAAGAAACTGCAGATGCTGAAATTTTGAGCAAACACAAAGTGCTGAAGTAACTTGCAAAGTGCTGAAGTAATTAAAGGACGGCACGCTGGTGTAGCAGTAGAGCTACTGCCTTGCAGCGCCAGAGACCCGGGTTCAATCCTGACAACGGGTGCTAGTCTGTGCGGAGTTTGTACCTTCTCCCCGTGACCTGCGCAGGTTTTCTCTGAGATCTTCGGTTTCCTCCCACACTTCGAAGACATACAGGTTTGCAGGTTAATTGGCTTGGTATAATTGTAAACAAAAAATAGCCCTAGCATGTGTAGAGTAGTGTAATGTGTGGGAATTGCTGATCGGTGTGGACCGGGAACCTTCCTGAAACTGATTGTAGTATAGGAGAGAAAGCTGAGAAAGAAGAGCTGCAAGCTGTAGGAAGATGTCAATTTTCTTTAAAATGTTACTTCAACACTGACATGTAAGGGGATGTATCTTGTGTATTAACAGTGAGAGACTTCCCAATTCCTTTTCTGAGGTGTTGGTGCAGATTTTTTCTCAGGCCACCTTGGTGCTAAGTTCATGTGGCAGATCTGTTGCCAACACGGAGACCACCTGCTGGAAATGCCTGACTCTAACTTCCATTTTAATTTACTTACATATCAGGCTCAAGATCAATGCAGTCAAGACCTGGAGAACCAGCTATTTCTCTTTGATGGCACATAAACCGGGAGTTGTGAGAAAAAGGAACAATTCTGGTGGAATACGTAATTGTTGCATTTAGTTTAGAGACACAGCATGGAAACAGGCCCTGCGGCCCACTGAGTCCACGCTCACCATCGATCAACCGTTCACAGTAGTTCTATGATATCTTACTTTCTCATTCACTCCCTACATACTAAGGGCAATTTACAGAGACCGATTAACCTACAAATCTGCACGACATTCAGATGTGCCAGGAAACTGGAGCACCCAGTGGAAACCCACGTGGTCACAGCGAGTATCTGCGAACTCTACACAGACAGCACCTGAGGTCAGGATTGAACCTGCGTCTCTGGCATGTGAGACAGTGGCTCTACCAGCTTTTCCACAAAGAGCTGAATTAATTGTTAGTTCATATTGTCATGTGTTGCTCTCTTTTTGTTTTAAACAAAAGCCTCCAAATAATCAGCATTCATGAAGACTATGCTCTTTTCATTTCAGAGGTTCAAATTACAGCACTTGTCCAAACCTTGTTTGAAACCCTTGAGTCTCAAGGCAGCGATCTCATCAATCAAGTAGATTGTCAGAAGCTGCCTGTTCTCATTGAGTGATTTAACCCAGTGGGTGCTCCGTGTTGACTGGATACATTACTGACAATGATATCGTTTCTATCTTAGGTGAAATCTCTCGTTAGATAAAGCCCACTCGAGTCTCTCATCAACAACTTGGCTCATTCTTACTTTAAGGAGAACACCTCCTATTGTTCACCTTGACATTTCCTTCAGTTACTGCACCTGTCACCTTGAGGTATTTGGGCCACATTTTCAGTTGTGCCAAAGCAATGTAAGTTTAAAGCTGTAGCTTTAAGCCTGCCATGGCCATTAAAATGACGGGCTCATTTTGCATTGGACACGTAAAGCCAATGGAAAGCAAGGACTTGAATTTCCACTGGGTTTTACATTGTGCAATAGATTATTTGTTTCAAAGATCTTACATTGGAGGAGTTCTGCTGAACTAAAGCATCCAATTTCTGAAGTCAAACATGCAATGCGACACCCCAGGGGACAGAATGAAGGATGAATCGGAGCTGTGGTGTGTCACCTATAGTTCAAGCCACCAACTTCGGGAGAAAAGAAAGCAATGTGACAAATGTTGGTGATTCACTTGACAGACTTGTTGGAGTCATGGGTTAGGTGCTGGTCTCTTGTTTCTCAGACCTGAGATTGAATTGGAGTGAATGAAAACTATGTAAAGCAAAGATCTCATCCAAACATTTGATTTTGTCCAGATTTTCAAAGCTAAGCAGGTACTATCTCAACGTTTAAGAAACATTTAGACATGTGCATGGATAGGGTAGGTTTAGAGGGTTGTGGGCCAAAAGCAAGCAGGTAGGACTTGTTTAGATGGGGCATTTTGGTCGGCGTGGGCAGGTTGGGCCAAACGTCCTGTTTCCATGCTGTATGACTCTATCAAGTGTTACCAGAAATCATAGCATAGAAGTTCACCAATTCAAAATATACCTGCAGGAATAAAAGACCTGGGAAAAGTGCATATAAAAGTTATATTTATTCAATGTGTTTAATAAACAGCCTCTTGAATATAACTGACTCACTTTCCCAACATATACATTTTGAGCCTTTTCTTAGGGATGAAGAGCTTCTGCCAGACTCCTTCCAATATTCCCTGTAACAGCAGATTCAGGAAGAGCTTATGCCTGGTCAATAAGAAAGAACATACCACCAGGACAAAACAGAACCAGTCTCTAAAACCCTGGTCAGACTATTTGGAGTATTTTGTGCACGTTTGGTCGCCACACTCTAGGAAGGATAGGATTGAACTACAGAGAGTGCAGAGGAAATTCATGCAGATGTGGGCTGGTTTGGAGGACTTTAGTTATGGGGAGAGATTGGACAGGGGTGAGCTTGTTTTCCCTGGCATAAAGGATGCTGAGTGGTGACTTGATCAAAGTATGTAAGCTTATAAGGCGCATAGATACGGTAGATAGTCAACATCTTTTTTCCCTGGTAAGGGATATCTGGAATGTTCTATCATTGCAGCTTGTGGAATTGGATACAATTGGTACATTTAAGAGGCATATAGCCAAACACTTAAACATGCAAAGCATAGAAGGATACAATCTTAATGCTACAGGCAAATGGAATTAATGCAGAAAGGCAAAAAGGTTGGCTTGGTTGTGATGGAACGAAGGATCTGTTTCTATGCTGTACAACTCCATGGAAGTCAGCTCCCTAAAGAAAACCCTAACAGTTGTTTTTTTTTAAGTGTTGATTCCTTCTGGGACAAACCCTGAATGGTACCTGCTTAGGGTGTTTCACACAAGGTGGGCTTGTTGCATTTATGAGCTTGGCACTGAATGCCATGATGCTATTTAACCATCAACCAACTGACAAGCAACTCAAGGGCACCTTCCATCAATTGTTGCTTGGATATTGAACAAGACAGAAGTCTATGCGAATTTAATTCTGTCTTCCCTCAATACATGCCACTCCCCCAAAAGGATTGAATATTGCTAACGACTGTTGACTGGGAACTGCTTCCATCCCATACAGCTGGAGGATCTCGGAGCTGTTTTACAATGTTTGCAATATAAATTTATTATGCAGTAGGTCATTGAAGTATGCCAATGAAATTGTGGTAGTCAAGTTGCGTAAAGCATAAACTTGCAAACTACTTTCATTTACAAACTAAGGACTAGAAATGATGGGAGTCACTCACAATTTAAATAGATTTTACAGATGAACTTGGAGGGCAGTAATCATTGTTGCCTCAGAAAGGCTATCCAGGACATTACTCAATCAACATGTTCCCGTAGTCTCGTAAAACTCCACAAATACCTTTCCAAGTCCTATCGTATGATTAGAATCATACATAAAACACAAAAACAGGCCCTTCAGTCCATCGAGTGTCCACCAACCATAAAGCACACACTTCTGCACTAATCCTAACCCATTTTCCCCAAACCTGCTCCACAGAATTTACCACTCACCTTGGTGTAATTTACAGAGGCCAGTTAACCGACTAACCTGCCTGTTTTTGAGATATTCGATGAAACTGGAGCACTCAGCAGAAACCCCCAAATGATCACAAAGAGATTGTGCAAACACTGCACAGCACATCTGAGTGAGCATTCAAAATGATGGCCTGTTTGAAGATCGTTATTCGATTGACTTTAATATTTTATATCTTTGGTAAATATCCACGTCTCAATCAGAATCAGCCACTGCCCTCAATTGTTCCAGCTTTCCTGCCAAAATCTCAGCCCAAGATATATGAAGAAAATATAAACGGTGGAAATTACTGTCCGCGAAACATTTTATGAGCGTTTCGAAACCCATATAAAATGTTTCAGTACATTTTTTAACAAAGGTGTTAATCCAAGCAGAAGATGGATGCGCACTAACCACATGTCTGAAAATAAGAGAGGAATGAAATGCTGGCTGTAAAGTTCTACGTCGCGGGTTGAATTTGAATCGAAGGATGAGAGATGCCATGGTTAAAAATTTAGGTAGCCCTGAGGAAATTGGATATTGGCCTGTCATCGCCTTGCTCGAGATTTAAACCTAGCTCATGATGCTAGAATAAAACTTTTCTTAATTCCACTCTGTCCCTCCAGCCTTTCCTTGCCGATCCCATGGTTTGCCTGCACACATTCTGTGCCTTCTCCTCCACACGTCTCCATCTCTCACACCAACTCATTTTCTTTCCTGAGTTATGAGGTCTCAGTTCTATGGAAGTTAACGTGACCCCGAAACCATTCACCCCATCTGAGCTCCACAAATTAAGCTCGTAGTGCATTGGCGCAGAATACATTGATGCTTCTTACAATATAATGTCTTTGATAAATGATTCTGCTAATGTAACTTGACAAGGCTGAATGGAACATAGATCCATTCAGCAATAGAGAAAGTTGGGAGGGGGGGGGGGAGGGAGTTTTGGGTTAGAGGCAAAGTCAGGCTGAAAGATAACATGCCGACAGGAAAGCCTCTGTATACGACAACTGTTTAAGCAGCACATGACAGTGCCACAGGAGGAAAGGTCTGTAGCTGGCTACGTCAAGATAATGTAAACCTTTCCTTTTTTTTTTTTACAAGCATTGTCCAACCTGCTGTCTTTTCGAGACCGTTTTCTGGATGAAAGGGTTACGGGGCAGGGCTGTCAGGGCAGTTGCTCTCCTGACCTGTGCTGACAAGCTGTTTGAAGACCTGTTACTTGGGACCAGGCAAACTGTCAGCCGGGGGAGCAGTGACATTAATCAACATTGCGGCAATGGGTGCGTTGACATTTTAATAATAATAGTCGTCGGCAGACAAGTGAGAAAGGGAAGAGCAGGATGTCGGCATGTGAGCACGTTGACAACCCAGTACCCAATGAGCTAATGGAGCATTGATTGGAAATGACTTTTCACTGCCTTTTCCTGGCTCACAGTGACTGGCTCTCCTTATTTTACCCAGTAAGATTCTTAAATATGACAGCAGAATATTTTTGTGTCACAAGTTATTAGAGGTGAGTAACAGCACTGACAATGGCATCCAGGCACAATGGATAGAAGGTACAACGGAGCTCAGAATATGAGGAAGGTGCTGCTCAACATTTGCCCATGCTCCGACTGCCATTTGTAGAAGAGTGGATTATTTTGTGTCCTGGTGCCCTGGCTTAACTCTTCAGCTACACCACAACTCTCCAACTCATTGCTCTTCCTCAACGCGTGTGTGGAAGGCTGGTAGGATGCTGGAATCTCCTAGGATTTCATACCCATTCTTTACATTGGCTTGGTGCTATGGATTGAGAGGCTTTGCCTAGGTTAACAACTGACTTTAAAGTCAGAGGAGAGGCACACCTCTAGTTTTTCCATGCCTCTAGTTTCCCTCTCCCCATGATTCTCAGTCGAAGAAGGGTCTCGACCCGAAATGTCACCTAGTCAGAGTTGCGTATCTGTGGAATTCTTTGCCACAGAAGGCAGTGGAGGCCAATTCACTGCAGGTTTTCAAGAGAGAGTTCGATATAACCCTTAGGGCTAACGGAATCAAGGGATATGGGGAAAAAGCAGGAAAGTGGTACTGATTTTGGATGGCCAGCCATGATCAAAGGGCCAAATGGCCTACTCCTGCACCTTTCTCTGTTTCTGTTTCCATTCCCTTTCTCCAGAGATGCTGCCTTACCCGCTGAGTTACTCCAGCATTTTGTGTCTATCTTGGGTGTCAACCAGCATCTGCAATTCCTTCCTACAAATTACCACTGGCTTCATTGTATTGTTGAATCCTGTTCACTGTTGAACACTGTTCCATCATGAGTTAACCCCAAAATGCCAATAAACATCAATGATGGAGAAACACAAATCCAGAACTCTTAATCTGCAAACCTGTTTGTTGACATCTCTATTGAAATAAAAAAATCAGTTATATACAAGAACACAACTAACAGCTTGGCCCACCAAGTTCAGGCTGGCCATCAAGAACCCAATTGCATTAATCCCATGCTATTTCTCCCCACATTCCCATCGCTCTTTCACAAGATTCTACCACTCATCTTCTCGCTGGGGGCAGTTGAGATTGTCCAACCCACATGTGGACCAACCCACATGTGAACCAACTTAGGATGTGGGAAGAAACCAGAGAAGCCAGCAGAATCTTACATGGCTACAGGAGAACGTGCAGACCCCGCACAGGCAGCACTGAAGTCAGGACTGAACTGAGTCTCAGGAGTAGCCAGGTAGCACAGCACTCCCACTGGCTGTGCCACTGTGCTGCAATAATAAAGAAAATTTATTGATACCAATATCAGACCAGCCAGCTTTGATGATATTTTCTAATATCTTAAGAACATAAGAAGGAGATCAACTGGCCTATCGAGTCTATGATCTCAGAACAATCAATTGTCCCATTAATTTTCCTCTGTCTACATTCCTACTAATTCTTGTTAGATCACAGCACATTGATGCACTGAGCATTTTGCAGTGGTCGGTTAGAGTGGGAGAGAGAGATATCACCACAGCAAGGCCTTGTGTCCACCGAGTCCCTGCCAATCACCATCCAGTTTTAATCCCATTTTTTATTCTCCCGGCATTCTCATCAATTATCTACTGACTGGAACATCGCTGGGATGTGGGAGGAAACTGGAGAACCGCGTGGTCACAGGGAGAATGTGCAAACTCCACAGTCAGGTTTGAATCTGGGCAGCAGTTCTGCTAGCTGTGCCACAATGTTGGTCAGGAAATCAGGAGAGCCTCCCTCCTCTTCTTCCAGAAAGATCCATATTCCCCTGAGAGAGTGTCTCGTCTTAAGAGATTGACGAGGTAGTGACTGGTGAGGGGTTAAGGTTGATGGTGAAAGCCATTGTAAAGAGCTTTTGCCACATGAATGTCCTTTGTCACCCACACCTGATCCAAACATCCCAGCATGAATTGCACGCCATGAGATGGGTCCAGACTCCTCCATACTTTAGAACATCAGACACACAGAGGACTTGAAAAATTGCAGATGGAGTGGAACTCCATTTTCTCTTAATGTTGAGCTTGGATTGAAGTTGGAGCAAATAGTATAGGCAAACATGGCATGCAAATGCACTGCATGATCCATGTTCTCAGCATTGAGGTGTGGTTCTAGGCTCTCCAGCTAGGTTCTAGAACGAGCAACCCCTCATGATGTGCTGTATCTAGCTCCCTTTCCTCTAAACTCTGCTCAGAACCTGATTCGACAGCATGCACTATACTACCTGCCCAGGCCTGAGTGCGACCACTTGACCAGTTCCGAGGTTGACATTCGTTTTCAGAGTTACAAATGGGGCAGGATGTAAATCCCCGCTTGAATTTGGACAGGTTATTGAGCATCAATACAAGCATAAGCTGATCCTCCTCCTGCTCCTCTCTGATTGCTGCGAGGAATGTGATAGTAATTGGGGTTGGAATACAGAGTGAGCCTGGCCCAGGGTTGCAGAGCCAAAATCCGCATATCAACAAATCCAACCAGGCTAAAACCCAACCAGATACGCACTGATCCATGCGATTCTATACTGTATCAGGCAGAGCCTCTACTCTGAACCAATGGACAAGCTAAAGACACAGTCAGACCTAATTTCCAACCACAGAATGGATAAGGTTTGCTGGCAATTTCCCACCAGTTAGTGCATCTTTCACCAGTAAATTGGCATGTCACCTGGAAAGCCCCATGCTTTTAATTGAAACTGTTCTATGTAGTGTTTGCCTGTCCTTCATTCCTTATACTCTTTACGGCTACACTCCACATATGTGAACAGAATATCTAACAACTAACAATGGAGAAGTATTACTTCCCGACGTTATTCACACTAATGACTGTGTAATTGGTTGCGTAATTTGGAAATCAAGGCTGGGGAGAAGCGATTGCTACAGTTCAGGAAACTGCTGGAGCATTGTTAACAACCAGTCTAAAGAGAAGAAAAAAATGGCCTATCACCTTGACATCTATTAGTGATGAACCTAACCACAGATCGGAACAGACCTGAGATGCTGCTTGACCTGCTGAGTTACTCCAGCATTTTGTGAAACAGATTGGAACAGAAGTCAGTTAGTATAAGCTGGCAGATCAGACCATGGGGAGATGAGTGCTGCAAAAGCAGAATTGTTCAGCTGAATGTAATTCAACTCAACCGAGCTATTCTGTATTAAACCTACAATATGGTTGCCTACTGGAATTTTCATTCATTTTTGAGTGTTACCAAATAAAATAGGAAATATATGCCCCTGAAGGCAACAAAGTTGCACTGGGTTTGGATGAATTGCTTCAGGCCATTTCAATTCAAGCTCAACTATGTGCAATAAGAACAATTCTTAAACTATTATCAGGAGCTGTTTCTAAATACTGTGGGGGGTTTTTCATTCCGTACTTGCGTGAAGACTTCAGAAACTATCGAATTTTGCAAGAAGTTTAGTTAAATCAATCCAGAGCCGTGTACATGGAAAACCAAGCCCTCTGGTAGGATAGAAAATACTTAGTGCAGAAGTTGGGAAACTTGGTTTTGCTTGAGAAGAAAATTAAGGTAAATCAACTCGCTGAATTGGGCCAATTAACATGGTCAGTACCAAAGATACAAAATGCTGGAGTAACTCGGCGGGACAGGCAGCATCCATGGATGGGTCTCAACTGCCTGTCCCACTGAGGTACTCCAGCAATTTGTGTCTATCTTCGGTGTAAACTAGCATCTGCAGTTCTTTCATATGCAGTACCAAAGATATCTCTGTTTGAGGGGTCGATGAGGAATTTGGTAAATCTTCACTGCAGCAGTAAAGAAATACAAAATGGATCCACTGTCTCAACCCTTCTTTCCCAGCCACCATGACCGATGCTGCACCCACACCAATGCCTCCTCCAGCCACATTCCCCCCAGCAACATTTCACTTTGCCCATTGCAGTCCGAGAGAATGGAAGCATGATTCCTGCGAGTTAAAAAAATTAAGATAAGAGCTAGTGTGAACTGAAAGAGATTGGGGTTCAAACCTAAAAATTATCCTTTAAAGGTTTGGGCGACAATGTATCTTAAAAGCACATTCTAGCAGCACGCCCTTCAGCACACTCTTTGGGAAACAGGCAATTACATTAATTTTGGCCCTTGTTAACAGCAGCAAATCTCATTCAATTATCCAGCCACAAAAATGGGTGGAATCGTACATACATCTAAAACATACATACATACAAATCACAACACACGTGCGGATGTTCACTTGAGTACAGGTATACATACAAACACACACACCATGCCCCTCATAGCTGATCACCCCACACTCACACACAGATACTCATGCCTTTCACACGTTTCACATAACAAACATACAGTATGTTCAGAGCGTTGCATCGGATGCAATGCCTCCCGAATTTTGTCGTGAAAATAACTTCACCAGGTTCTTGCCATGTTTACTTGCAAAGTAAAGAATGATCTTCAAACAGAAATTCTAGCTGAGAATCAACCTTGAGGTGATCATATAACTTGATATATGCACTCCAATGATGGGTAATCGTAAGAAACGTTCTTGGAGCTGGTGCCTGTAATTGCTAGTATAAATGACCAGTTAATAACACCTCAGGTACAGTCTTCCTCTTAGTATTATTTAATACGGCTATAAACGATATATTTTTAATGGGTTACTGCTTCAGCAAAAATAGCAGTGAAAAGAACATAATTCCTCTGTGTGAGAAGTGTACCTGACGGAACGAATGATGACCAGTCTTCACTTCTCCTTGCTGGGTAGGCAAGAACATAAAATGCTCAGACATCATTCAAAGCTCTGCCCGCAGGCTCTCCCGTCACACCTCCAACTGGTGCAGCTCAGTTTGCATTGCTCAGGTTAGCACGCCACTGGTGCACTCAAAACCAATGTTCAGGAGACCCAGCAGAGTACATTGGAAGCTTCTCCACAGGGGCAGCACAGTGGCACAGCGTTAGAGCTGCTGCCTTACAGCGCCAGAGACCCGGGTTCCATCCTGACTAGGCGTGCTTGTCTGTATGCCGTTTTTACGTTCTTCCTATGACCGCGTGGGATTTCTTCGGGTGCTCCGGTTTCCTCCCACATTCCAAAGACTTACAGGTTTGTAGGTTAATTGGCTTTAGTAAAATTGTAAATTATCCCTAGTGTGCAGGATTGTGTTAGTGTACGGGGTGCTGGTCGGCATGGACTCAGTGGGCCGAAGAGTCTCTTTCCACGCTGTATCTCTAAAGACTAAAGTAAAGACTGATCAATTTGGTTTCGGTACACTAGTCACAAGGGACTGGCGGGGAAGGACTCGGTACACTGGTCATTGGGGGCTGGGCGGCATCACTACGCTGGTTACTGAGGTGCGGGCAAGGCGTCAGTACATTTCTTTATTGGGATTTTTGTGTTAGTGATCAGTGCACCAGTGACTACTCAGGATCAGTACACAGTTCATTGGGGACCACCACACTAGGAAGGAGTATACTGGTCATGGTGGAGCGATGAACTCATTTACAACACACTAACATCCAGCACTGAAGAGCAGCTCTTTCGGAGAACTGAACAGGAAGGACACCAAAGATAGACGCAAAATGCTGGAGTAACTCAGCGGGATAGGCAGCATCTCTGGAGAGAAGGAATGGGTGACGTTTTGGGTCGAGACCCTTCTTCAGATAATCATGTGGTCTGAACATTTATTGTTGAGTTGACTGGAGCTAGCCTGCAACTAATCTGTACTTGCCTGTGCTACAGCGAGTCCTGCAGGCCAGATTTTTGAACTGCCTGATGACCTTAATCAGCGACACAAATCTTTTACAAGCGTAATCTCCTGTCTCACTGTACCAAGCCAAGTAAGCAGATGATATGGCTGCTTGCCTTCACAGTAGGTTGAACATGCAGAGCAGCAGTTATGGTCAGGATCACTTTCCCTCCAAGCATGCGTTCTATAATTGAAAAGGATGAACCTGCCTCACTTGTCTCTAACAGTAGCCTGTGGAGATGACTAAACAGCATGGTTTGTAAGCACTGCTCAGCATTTATAATGGCCTTGTCTTGGTGAAAGTCCTCACAAGTTTGGACCAAGCCAATTCATTGCTCATCACCTTTGGCTCGGTCAGTGAGTACCTTTGGCTTCTGGCTTTGGGAGATTAGCTTTGAGGTCTGAGGATATCCTGGGCACAGCCATGCTTAGTAGGCCATTAAATTGTTTTCTAACAATGCTTCCACAAGCAGGTGCCCTCTCCCCACTGCACAGACCTGGGTGAATTCCTGGGTTGTCATGCAGAGGTGACATCTTCTCTCTCACTCAGCTTATTAAGAGACATATCAAACAAATGAGGCACCCAATCCCTGCCTGGTGTGCTGGATTCCAGCTTAAAAATCTCTCTTACCGAATAGTGAAAGGCTTGCATAGAGTGAATGTGGAGAGAATGTTTCTACTCGTGGGAGAGTCTAGGAGCAGAGGCCGTAGCCTCAGAATAAAAAGCATGCCTTTAGAAAGGAGAAGAGAAGGAATTTATTTTGTCAGAGGGCGGTGAAGCTGTAGAATTCATTGCCACAGAGGACTGCGGAGACTAAGTCGATTTATATTATTAAGCTGGAGATTGACAGATTCTTGACTAGTAAATATGGCAGGGGTTATGTGGAGAAGGCAGGAGAATGAGGTCGAGAGGGAAAGTAAGATCAGCCATGATTGAATGGCAGAGTAGACTTGATGGGCCGAATGACCTAATTCTGCTCTTATAACATAAACTTATGAAAGAGGTTTATAATCAAGCAGCACCAGAAGACACTTTAACCTCGGTCATTGTTCCTCATGAATGACCTGTCTAGTTGTTCACCAGTTTTCTCCAGAAATGTATTAGTCAAATGCACATGTAAAAGGGTCCTGACCCAAAACGCCGTCTTGTCCATTTCCATCCACAGATGCTGTCTGACCTGCTGAGTTCCTCCAGCAGTTTGTTTTTTGCTCAAGATTCCAGCAAGTGTCCCCAGTTGAATGCATTTTTCTCACGTAACCACCTAATTACCACCTTGTTCAGTGTATTCAAACCTTGACTAAAATCCACATTTGTGATTTATTAGTTGAAACGAGGAGAGCTGGATGTAAACAGTCCTTTTTGCTTTGTGCAAGCTACCACTAAAGGGCAGAGCTAAAAATAGATTCATGAGTCTGCCTTGGATATCTTGCGCATATCGATCTTTGCCATATACTCCCAACTTATATTGGGAATCTCCCGGCTGCTAAATACTTTAATTCCCCCTCTCATTCCCACACTGTCCTTTCTGTCCTGGGCCTCCACCATTGTCAGAGTGAGGCCCAACACAATTTGGAGGCACAGCACCTCATGTTTTGCTTAGGCAGCTTACAACCCAGTGGTATGAATTCTGATTTCTCTAACTTCAAGTAACCCTTGCTTATCCTGATTAATTTTGCTGATTGTATGCCTCTTTGTCATCTTCCCCACCATTAACAATGAACCATATTACATTTCCTTGCCATCGTCTGCTTTGATCTGTCGTTTTCACACCTTACCACTCCATATCTCTAGACTCTCTCTACCCTGACTCTAAGACTGAAGAAGGGTCTCGGTCTAAAACGTCACCCAATCCTTCTCTCCGGAGATACTGCCTGTCCTGCTGAGTTACTCCAGCATTTTGTGTCTTCTATTGGAAATTACTGGACCAGATCAAGCCGCGAACAAGTGGTCCATGTAAAACTGCGGAGAATGAGCGGAGAATGTGGTGGTACAGAACCTGAAGGCACGTGTGGGTTCACCTGATTTCCCACTCAGCCCTGCTCTCACTAATGAAACCTGAGTCCATGACTTAATAAGCTGAGAAGATGGATGTACTTCAAATCTCTCCCCTTAGCCTTCTGCAGGCGTGGCTGGTGTATCCAACCTGTCCCATTCATTTGATTACAAGGAAAATACATATTTTTTCATTTTCATAAGTTCATAGTTTTAGGAGCAGAATTGGGCCATTCGGCCCATCAAACCTACTCCGCCATTCACTCATGGCTGATCTATCGCTCCATCCTAACCCCATTCTTCTGCCTTCTTCCTGACACTTGTACTAATCAAGAATCTATCAATCTCTGCCTTAAAAATATCCATTGACTTTATGTTGTGATTTTTAATTAATTACCAGTACATTGTTTTTTAAATTTCAATTATAATTTATTTATTTTAATTTAAATTCTTTATTTTTTTAAGTGTCTCTGGTTATCAGGGGCATTATTAACAGTGACTGCTCAGGATGTCAAAGTGTGTCTGGGCAGTTTGGAGCTGAGCCTCAGATGGCTGACCAGGAGGCTTGGCCACCACTCATGGGCTGCTCTGCTGATGGCCTGGCCAAGGAGCCAGGCCATCTTGAGACTGAGAATGGCCAGGGCAAGATTTCCACCAGCAGGTGGAGGAAATGAGCCAGGTTGGAGGAAGTGAATGTTCAGACTAAAGATGGACACAAAATGCTGGAGTAAATCAGTGGGACAGGCAGCATCTCCAGAGAGAAGGAATGGGTGACGTTTTGAGCCGAGACCAAAGATAATAGAGCAGAGCAAGATAGACCACTCGACGCAAAAAAAGTAGTATGTCATGGCGCCATTTTAGTAGGCAGAAACTTGCAGAAACATTTAAAAAGAAAAAAAAGAAAAATCTGTGAATTGATAGATGTGATATATTCTGCATTTTAATGGTATCATCACACATAATGTTCCCCCAAAACACTGATTACACTGCGAGAGGCATAGCGAACGGCGGGTTTTGCCGACTAAAATGGCGGACGTTACGCTCCGTTGCGTACTACTCTTCAGTATAGGCGATTTCAACGGAGTGGTTCATCTTGCTCCTCTAGTATCTTTGGTCGAGACCCTTCTTCAGAGCGCCCATGTTCAGAATGTTTCAGCTGATGTCCAAGGTTCCAGTGAAGTATGCTGCTTAGCTCTTGATCGTTTTGGATCTGAAACATGCAAGTTTTCCAAGTTTCTTACATTCAACTTGGGTATGTTCTGAGTACAGTTGTACAGTTTTTGTATTTTAAATGTTCATGGAAAGTTTCAGGCTATTTGACAGAATCCTGCTTAATTAATGGGTGCAACCCGGCTTTCCCTGAACTGTGGAGTAGTTAGTTATTTTTAAAGACGGATGAATGCCTTCCTTATAAATGGGCAATGAATTTCCCATTCTTCATAAAGAGTCCCCTTTATCTTTATCTTCAGTTCTATGATGAGTTCCCACCATAATGTCCATTAAAGTCTTGACATTCCCCTCCATTCAATCTCTCAAATGAAGACTCCCAGAGACCCAACAACACCATAGATATCTTTCTACCTTCAACAAATATATTCTCAAAACTCTATAGACTTTAGAAACGTCATCTTCCAAAACATAGCAATCTTCACGCTTCTCCGTAACAATCCTTCCTTCCAATGAATCACCAAGTCATTGGTGACTAATACTTCCTTAAAATAGTGAAGATGGGCGCTCCAGGAAGTGGGGTTGTTTCTTCCTCCTGTTATCCAGTAGATTTCACCAAGAAAGTAGAGCTAAAATCAGCTGGACCATCCCTGTTCAATTTAGTGGTGACCGCAGCAAATGAACGTCTGACTTCACCATCATCGACGAATGTTTGGGGTGATACTGAGAACATGTCAGTGTTAACCTCACATGGAGGTTGGAACCCATCCTTCTTTGTGGGGATAGACACAAAAAGCTGGAGTAACTCAGCGGGACGGGCAGTATCTCTGGAGAGAAGGAACGGGTGACGTTTCGGCTCGAGTCCCTTCTTCAGGCTGAGAAGTGAGTGGCATCTACAGTAGGAGACTTGAAGAGAATTCATAACAGATTCTGCAGAGAGTTATTTATGCTCTAAGGAGGGACCATGGATATATGGTGGAACCATAGTTCGGTGAGGCTGTGACAGGCCTCTGGTGTAGGATGAATCTCTCCCGCTGCCCACCTGTGGTTACAATAGGCTGGGATTGAACAGCTACACAAGAATATTGGCCACGAATTAGGAAATCACACAGGCCAGTATACTTCATTCAAATTCAGAGATTAAAATCCCAACATAATATTTACAGTACTACCTCCAATTCCAATTCTAATTTACAATCTGATCCCTACATACAATGGTGGATCCATGGACTCTGCCATGAGGCATTCCACCCTGACTGCAGTGACTGTATAGCTCAGAGACCTTGCGCTAACCCTTTAACCTTGAGAATGCAAGAATCAGCTCGAGCTATTTGTATTGACATTGATTTATTATTGTCACGTGTACCAAGATACGGTGAAAAACACAATGTTTGTGCCGAACATGATGCCAAGTGAATCGGATCTCATCTGCCCGCACATGATCCATATCCCTCTAGTCTCTATATTTCAATGTGCCGATCCAAAAGCCTTTTAAACGCCACCATCGTATCTGCCTCCACCACCAACCTCGGCAGTGTGTTTCAGGGCCCCCCTCGTACACTGTATCAAGTTTTTGTGTAAAAACGTGCCTTGCACATCTCCTTTAAACTTTCCCCCTCTCACCTTATAGCTCTGCGCTCTCACGTTTGATATTTGCACCCTGAGAAAAAGATTCTGACTGTCTACCCTATCTATGCCTCTCATTGGTTTATGTAAGTCTCCCCTCAACCTCCAACGTTGCAGAGAAAACAATCAAAGTCTATCCAACCTCTCCTTGTAGCCCAAATCCTCTGATCCATGCAGCATTTAGTTAAACCTTCTCTGCACCCTCTCCAAAGCCTCCACATCTTTCCTGTAGAGGGGCAACTGAGACAGCACGAATACCCCAAATGGGGCCTAACCAAAATCTTATAGAGCTGCATCATGACTTCCTCATCAGGATGTAAATGAATCTTGATTATGTTGGCTGCTTTCCCAAGGCAGCGTGAAATGTTGATGGAGTCATTGGCGGGTAGGCTGGTCTCCGTGATGTACTGGGCTATATCCACAATTCTTTGCAACCTCATGCAGTCTTGGGCAGGGTCATTGCCAAACCAAGCCATGATGCATCTCGGTAGGATCTGTAGAAGTTGGTAAAAGTTGTTGTACACGTACGGAACTTCCTTTATCTTATCCTTGTCCACCTCCGTATGTTTTAAATTTATTTAGTTGTTAGTTTAGTTTATTGTCACGTATACCGAGGTACAGTGAAAAGCTTTTGTCGCGTGCTAACCAGTCAGCAGAAAGACAATACATGATTGCAATTGATGCATTTACAGTGGATAGATACATGACAAGGGAATAACGTTTAGTGCAAGGTAAAGCCAGCAAAGTCCGATCAAGGTCAAGTCTGAGGGTCATCAAAGAGGTAGATAGTAGTTCAGCACTGCTCTCTGGTTGTGGTAGGATGGTTCAGCACTGCTCTCTGGCTGTGGTAGGATGATTCAGTTGCCAAACAACAGCTGGGAAGCTGGTGGTGTGATTTTCACACTTCATCTGTACACAATTTCAAGAGTTCAGACCTACAGTTCAATTGAAGCTCATGTGATTAAAAAAAATCAGGTGATTCGGCACATCCATCTGTGCACAACTGACTTCATGAATAAACCTGCTCCCTTTTTGATTGCATCACCTACAACCTGTTTATATTTTATTGTAAAATTAGGCAGTCCATTGATATTAAGGAAATGCTGATCTGCGGGAAGGTTGTCCATTATAATTCAGACATGTACTGATGAAAATAGTTGAGGTTTTTTATCACCTTTTGAAGAGCTGATTACTGGCATTCATTCCAGCAATGATCTGAACATTAATGTTCAAAAGCTCTTGGGACAGGTTCATGGAGCCAAGGCCACTACTTTGTCCTGTGTATTTAAGATTCTTGAAGGTATCCAAAACACAGGAATTCACAATGGAAATTAGATGGTCATTAAAAAAATTACCTGTCAGCGTCTCATGTCTCCTTCAGCTCCCAGCTTGGCCTTTAAGCATCCCTTGGAGATTATTTGGTTTCTTGTGACAATCTAAGCTGTTAAACCTGGTTACATTTTGGGGGTGTGTGAGCCACAAGGTTAAATATATTGCCACCTGCCCCTTTAAAGTAAGAGTCTCTGGCCCAGAGCAGGGGAATGGAGGACCAGAGGACACAGGTTCAAGGTAAAGGGGAAAAGATTTAATAGGAATCCGAGGGTTAACTTTTTCACACAAAGGGTGGTGGGTGGATGGAACAAGCTGCCAGAAGAGGTAGTTGAGGCTGGGACTCTCCCAACGTTTAAGAAACAGTTAGACAGGTACATGGATAGGACAGGTTTGGAGGGATGTGGACCAAGCGCAGGCAGGTGGGACAAGTGTAGCTGGGACACTGATTTCTAGATAACCTCAAATGTAAGTGTATTCAAAGACATAAAGTGTATTCAACACCCAGCAGAACAGGGCCGCATCATTAAAGACAGAAACAGAGTTGGCATTTCAGATCAGAACTGTGGATTGTCAGAGAAAGAGCTCCAGAAATTCCCTGGTATGGTGCAACCTCTTTGCAAGCCACATACCCACTGCTTTCTGGATGATAAATGCACCTCTCAGGTCCCTCTCACCTTAAACATATACCCTCCAGTTTTAGACTCTTCTATCCTGGGGGAAAGACTGTGACAATCCATTTGTGATGCTCATAATTTTATAGACCTCTGGAAAGTCACCCCTGGGCCTTCCTTGTTCCAAGGAAAATAGTTCCATCCTCTCCTCGCTACTCAAGTCCTCCGCTCCTGGCAACATCCTTGTGAATCTTCCTTGCACCCCATGTTATGTTCTGGGATCTCTCCAGCCCTTTCACCTAGTCTCCACTCATTTGCAAAACCCATTGCTGCTCTTTCCACTGACCCTTCTTCTGCTGCTCGTCAAAATCCAGAACTCACGAAATACATCAGTTTCCCCGGTGATGCATCTGTACCGGTTCTTTCACTGCACGCAGCAGCCTGCCCCTTGCAGCTGGAGTGGAAGAATGAGTGTGTATGTGTGAGGCTTAGGATGCCAACTCAGCATTAAACACTCATTATCATTTCATCGTCACCTCCTGTTGTACACATTGAGCTCAGTCTAATAAGTGTTGTGATAATGGAAATATAACAAAATTGGAAGCAATGAATTGATAATTAAATAATTACAATGTTGATTAAGGGCCTCTTCATTCACTCTTTAACCAGCAAACGTAACTTTCAAAGCGCGCTGACTCACATTCATTATCACCGACGATTCCACTTGATTGCCACAGCTCTTTGTTACACCGTTATTACTCCATATGTTACACTTTGTGGTTACATTGGTTTGATTCATTGTTTATTATACCATTCATTTAACACTTACTCGTAGTTCCTATATTCCTCTCGCACACTTGCCGAGCCAAATACCACGTCAGTTTGTTGAAGCCAGTTGTTCAGTTTAATGAAGATAGACACAAAATGCTGGAGTAACTCAGCGGGGACAGGCAGCATCTCTGGAGTGAAGGAATGGGTGACGTTTCGGGGTCGAGACCCTTTTTCAGAATCCTTCTGTCCAGAGATGCTGTCTGTCCCGCTGAGTTACGCCAGCATTTTGTGTCTATCTTCGGTGTAAACCAGCATCTGCAGTTCCTTCCCACACATGTTCAGTTTAATGAGTCTGAAGAATGGCCTCGACCAAAACAACACCTATCCATGCTCTCCAGAGATGCTGTCTGGCCAGTTGAGTCTTCCAGCACTTTGTGTACTTTTGTGTATCAACCAGCATCTGCAGTTCCTTGTTTCGCTATCCTCTGTTCAGTTTAATTGTTTGTTACTGCAAGGCTAATGTGTATTAGGTTACTTATGGCAATGGGACTCAACTTTCATCATGATTTTGTTGGTGAAATAGAAACTTAAGGCTGGATGTACAAGGTGGAACAATCCATCGGCTCACACTGATACTTAGGCCCAGGTCCAAACCACCCACTGCTGAGACCTGAGAAATCTTCCTGAAACTGAGAGCTAATTTTCAACCAGCTGAGATTAATTAACAGTGTGTGCCAATGATTAATTAATTAACAGCACACACCATGGATTAATTAACAGCGCACAACACACTACCTGTCCTGAAAGCCTTTAAAGTTCAGAGAAATGCACAGCCACAGAAGTGTCCTCATTTTTGAGAGGGACACAGCGGCAGAAGTTAAGGAAATTGAGCTGTCTCCATATCGCACTCCATATCGCACTCCATATCGCACTCCATATCGCACTCCATATCGCACTCCATATCGCACTCCATATCGCACTCCATATCGCACTCCATATCGCACTACCGATTTATATCTAAACCCAATGTTTCTCATTTGAGCTCGTATTATATTCACAATGATATGACATGATTTCATTATTGAAAATATTACTTTACTTGGTTTGATCATACAATATTACAAATCTGCTTGAGATATAACAGAGCGTCATTAACTGATTGCCCAATGCACCTCGTTGAATAAGCTCACAGTGGCATCAATTCCTAAATTCCCAAAACACTCTCTCTTTATAGATAGAGCTGAGAATAAACTTCATCTCGACTGGGGTAAGAGCATTCAGTTACAGTATTAATACAAGAACAGATGCCACACCAGGACACTGGCTGCATTAGATGCAGATCTTCATCCACTGTGCTCTGTTTACAGCACTAATGGACACAAAAGCTGGAGTAACTCAGCAGGTCAGGCAGCATCTCTGGAGAAAAGGAATAGGTGACGTTTCAGGTCGAGACCCTTCTTCAGACTGAGAGTCAGGGGAGAGGGAAACGAGAGAAATGAAAAGGTACACAGAACAAATGAGTGAAAGATATGCAAAAGGACAAATCAAAGCCAGCACCAATGATCAAGGAAAGGTGGAGCCCACAATGGTCCATTGTTGGCTGTGGTGAAGGTGATAACGAGTGATACAAACAATGAAACAGGACGACAGTGAAACTAGTACGACGATTAGTGTGGGGGAGGATCAGAGTGAGAGGAGATGCGAGGGTTACTTGAAGTTAGAGAAATCAATATTCATACCGCTGGGTTGTAAGCTGCCCAAGTGAAATATGAGGTGCTGTTCATCCTCGAAAAACAAATTGGTTCCATTCTTGCAGACATCTACAAGTCGATTTTGTCTGCAAGAGAATGAATTCCTCAGCCCTTAGTCCCAAATTCAACGTTAAAACTCAAGATTCAACAATGAATCAGCTGGAAGATGCAGATTGCCAATGTAAATGTGTTTGTGCCATAGTGCTAGAACTGAAAATTAACTTTTGCCCGTGTGCGGTAACTATCAGGAAAAAATTGTCACAAACCTATTGAATTTTCTTCCCGATTAAAAGCTTTTATTGATTTTGAAATGATAACTAGACACAGTACACTGAAACATAGCTTGACAACGCAGGGCGAATTAAATATGTTAAAAAGGCCGGTGTGGGAGGCTCAGACAAAATAGAAAACCATCTGCAAGAGGCTCGAGAACTCAGATGTGGACAGTGCCTAGCAAAGATAATAGAGCAGAGCAAGATAGACCACTCGACTCTAAAAACCGTAGTATGTCATGGCGCCATTTTGTAGGCAGAAACTTGCAGAACATTTAAAAAGAAAAATAACCAAAATCTGTGTATTGATAGGTGAGATATATTCTGCATTTTTATGGTATTCTCACACATACCGTTCCCCCAAACCACTGATTACACTGCGAGAGGCATCGCGAATGGCGGGTTTTGCTTACTAAAATGGCGGACGTTACGCTCCTTTGCGTACTACACTTCAGTATAGGCGATTTCAACGGAGTGGTCCATCTTGCTCCTCTAGTATCTTTGGTGCCTAGGCTGAAGGGATGTTGGGAAGCAGTTCCATCATTTGGACCAAGCAACAATGATGAACCAACAATATATTTTCAGGACAGGATGATGTGGTGGGGGGGGGGGGGGGGGGGGGCACTAAGATGCCAATGTTCCCATGCTCTTGCTCCTGATGTCCTTGCTGGTCGAGTCTGTTGGTTTGAGACGTGTTGTCAGAGTAGCCCAGGTGCGTAGTCGCTGTGCTTTTTATTAACAGTGCACAATCCAGCAGGTCATGGAGGAAATAAACATTCAGAGCAGCTCCATACAACTAATGGGGACACTGAGGGAGTATAATTCAGGAGGAGAGCTCGTAAATGCAAAAACATGTGCATGAGGTCTGTCTGGAGAAATGATCCACTGGGATTATATGAAATATTGTTAATTATATTAATAAGTTATTATCTTATGTTATATTATGGAGTGTTTCAGAAATGTCAAGTGAAGCTGGCTGTGAAAAGTTGTTAGCAATGTGGCCAAGTGACCCAGTGAAATAACTGGTTAATCTTACAAATGTGTGCTGATATAAATAATTAACTGAGTCTAAAATTTCATTCATGGAAATAGTTTATAGTTTGAATGGGTTTGTTATTGTTTAAAGAGGTAGTGGTGTGGTATTTGCAGGTGCCACTGTTGAGACCGATCTGTATTATGCAGTATGACTTTGATATATTGTTGTCCCAGACACTGCTGTTAGTTCAGAGAAGGACGTTTCGTTAACAGTTCTACCTCTGTTAGTAGCTCATGAAAGCAATAATAACAAAAAAAATTAAGAGAATGCAAGAGGCAACAAATCATCTTTGCCTACCAGAGCTGCTGCAAAGGACTATTTTATAAGAGAATCATAAAAAAGGAATAAAAGAAAGACAGAAATGCCCCAAAAAACATTCAACGTCCCTAAAACATCCTTCCATAGTTACGTCGTGTTATTCTGAAAGCCCCTCCCACTGCTCAAATTATGCCACTGGGGCTCATCTTTGCTTACCAGGGCTGCTCCCATCCTTCAAAGCAATACTCATTATTTCATTGACAGGCATTTCTCGCTTCTGGTCATGATGTTCTGAAGCCTCCATGAGCTCTTTGAACCACTCAAAAGAAATTTGAAAACACATACCTCCAGATTCAGGGACAGTTTCTTCCCATCTGGTATCAGGCAACTGAACCGTCCTCTCACCAGCTAGAGAGCGATCCTGCCGCCCATCTACCTCATTGGAGTCCTTCAAACTATCTTTAATCGGAGTTTATCGTGCACTGAAAGTTATACGCTTAATCCTATATTTGTGCACTGCGGGCGGTTTGATTACAATCATGCATTGTCGTTTTGCTTACTGGATAGCACGCAACTAAAAGCTTTTAACTGTACCTCAGTACATGTGACAATAGTAAATTAAACTAAATGTTTCTCCAATGTTATTAATAAACCTCTGTTATCATTCCACAACTCTTCACTACCACTGAGCGTAAGTTTCAGCAAACCATCACCGAGTCTACACTTGGTCTCGCCGATGGGCACGAGGCTACATTGGGAACACTGGATGCAGTAGATGAGGTTAGAGGAGGTTAGAGGAGGTGCACGTGAACTTCTGTCTCAAATGGAAGGACTGCTGGGTCCCTGGATGGAGGCGACATCTCTACTGACTCTACACAAAGATGACCATTGTGATTTTCAGGTGGCACCTATTCTCTCCCTGGCCACCCTTTTACTCTTAATAAATCTCTGGAATTTCTTATGATTTTCTTTTTGCTTGTCTGCCGGGTCCATTTCATGTCCTCTTTTTGCCCACCAGTTTGCCCTTTGAAGTGTACTCCTACACGTTTTGTAGTTGCTGAAGGTTTCACTTGATCTGATAGTCTAAATCTGGCATTGCCTCCTTTCCCTTGACCAGAGCCTCAACATCTCTAGTCAACCAGGGTTTACCCAAAACTTGCCACCTTGCCCCAACAGGAACGCGCTGCCCCTCGCCATCTCAGCATTTGACAGCTTCCCACTTGCCAGCCATCCCCTTACCTCCAAACAGACTCATCCAATCAACTGCAGATTTCTCTTTAATGCCTCCAAAATTGGCCTTGCCCCAATGTGGGACCTTAACGTGCGGTGCAGTCCTATCAGAGAACAGGGCAAATTGGACAAGGGAGAGAGTGGCTTTGCCAGGAGTGGTGCAACATTAATACTGGTAGAATCATGGTTCGTGCACTTTGGGAGAACAGGACATGATCAACCATGGTGTGTTGGAGAGCAGCAAAATTATTCCTGGCAGTGTTTATGGGCATGTGGGCAGCCTGCCCGATCTCCAGTGGGGACATGAATCTCTGCCTCCAGTCAGGAATAGCAGCTGAGACCTGAGATACACATCATAATCAGATAGCCTGCTGCTACAACTGTCTGAACTTGCCACTTGGGTCAGGTTAGTGCGGGGTGAGCAAGGAGGTAGTTGGTGGTAGGCAGGTGGAAAGATCCCCACACTTCACGGAATCTTTGTAATTGTAGATCGGAAGGCCATGAATCCAGTCATGTCTGTTGTGCGGCCTTCCAAAGCAGAACAGCGCCAAAGACATAAAGGCACATTTTTTGGATGATGTTGAGTCATGCTTCAGTGGAAGCAGGAAATAGATGCTGTGAAAGCTGGCAGTTTTTTGTTACTACGCTGTGCCACAAGTCACAATCAGCCTGTGCTGACCACTCCTGGCAATAGCCTTGCAGTGTCTTTAAGCAGCAACAGACTAATGAGGCTCCAGTTTAAAACTTAATAACACAACCTTGTGGGCTCGGCATTAATTAATCATTTAAGTGGAGTTAATGAGGGAACTTCCAGAGCAAAGTGAGTTTGAAGAGCATGACAGTGAAACAAAGAAGATGGTGTAAAAAAAAAGTCAGTACAGCTCAGGGGAGAGAAGATAAGATACTTACCAGAGAAAAAAAAAGCAGTAGCAATCCTCGACAAAGAGTTAAATGCCTAGAAAATCATGTTGGCACCACAGGCTAACAAGTGGCCCATGCTTGTATTACATTCCTGCTTCTCTACCTAAGCAATACATACCTTTCACCCTATTACTTTGTGCTGATATTACTCACACTCAGTGGGCCTCCACTGATGGTTGGCTGCCCATTAAATGTATGCTGGCTTTCAGATGATTACCATCAGTTGTCCCACACCCCCACTTATTTTCTTTCACCTATTCTCTCTCTCGGCCCATCAAGTGACTCTCCTGCCATGTACCCACATGAGGAACAATTTGCAGTGGCTAATTAACCCACCGATCGGCACGTCTTGGTGAAATGGGTGTGGAAGCCGAAGCACCTGTGGAAATCCACACATGGCCGGGAGAATGTCCAAACTCCACACGGTATCTGAGGTCAGGATTGAACCTGGATTCCCAGAACCGTGTGGCAACTGGACTAAATGCTCTATTAATCTGCTGCCAACTTTCCATAACTGTTCAAAATTATCATACATAGTCGGGCGGCACAGTGGCGCAGAGGTAGAATTGCCGCCTTACAGCGCCAGAGACAGGGTTCGATCATGACTATGGGTGATGTCTGTACGGAGTTTGTACGTTCCTCCGGTAACTGTGTGGGATATCTCTAGGTGCTCTGGTTTCCACACACATTCCAATGACATGCAGATTTGTAGGTTAATTGGTTTCTGTAAATTGTCTCTAGGGTATAGGTTGCATCCAGTGTACGGGTGATCGTTGGGCGGCACGGACGCGGTGGGCCGAAGGGCCTGTTTCCACGTTGTATCTCTAAACTAAACTAAACTAATCTAAACTAAACTAGTCAGGTTTTGCTCCAGCCATTTCAGTCATAAAACAGCTTGGATGTAAAGAAGTACTAGAACTTTTTATCTCGAACTGCCGGCGTGACATCAGCCGCCTCAAATTCTCCACTCCCCTGACGAACTCCAACCTCTCCCCTCCTGAGCGTGCAGCCCTCCACTCACTCCGCAACAACCCGGACTTAATCATTAAACCCGCCGACAAGGGAGGGGCTGTGGTAGTCTGGCGTGCTGACCTCTACCGGACCGAGGCCAGACGACAACTATCAGACACCTCTTCCTACCTACCCCTGGACCATGACCCCACCGATAAACACCAGACCTTTATCAGCAGCACCATCACTGACCTCATCATCTCCGGCGATCTACCCCCCAGTGCCCCCCAGTGCCTCCAATCTCATAGTTCTCATAGTTCCCCAGCCCCGCACGGCCCTCACACGCTCTCCATCTCCTTGATAACTTCCGGTTCCCAGGCCCCCACTCCCTCATCTTCACCATGGATGTCCAGTCACTCTACACTTCCATCCCCCACAAGGATGGTCTCGAAGCCCTCTGTTTCTTCCTCGACCGTAGAACCAGCCAATCCCCATCGACCAACACTCTCCTCCGCCTAGCAGAGCTGGTTCTCACCCTCAACAACTTCTCCTTTGACTCCTCCCACTTCCTCCAAACCAGAGGCGTAGCTATGGGCACTCGCATGGGCCCTAGCTACGCCTGCCTCTTTGTCGGGTACGTCGAACAATCCCTGTTCCAGACGTACACTGGCCCCATCCCCGAACTCTACCTCCGCTACATCGACGACTGCATTGGTGCTACCTCTTGCACCCATGCAGAACTCACTGACTTCATACACTTCACCTCCAATTTCCATCCTGCCCTTAAGTATACCTGGACTATCTCTGACATCTCCCTCCCGTTTCTGGACCTCACCATCTCCATCACAGGAGACAGACTAGTGACGGACATTTACTACAAACCCACTGACTCGCACAGCTATCTGGACTACACTTCTTCCCACCCGGTCCCCTGCAAAAAGTCTATCCCCTACTCCCAATTCCTCCATCTACGCCGCATCTGCGCCCGGGATGAGGTGTTTCACACTAGGGCTTCTGAGATGTCTTCGTTCTTCAGAAAACGGGGCTTCCCCTCCTCCATTATAGATGAGGCTCTCACTAGGGTCTCTTCTACATCCCGCAGCTCCGCTCTTGCTCCCCCTCCCCCCACTCGCAACAAGGACAGAATCCCCCTCGTTCTCACCTTCCACCCCACCAGCCAGCGGATCCAACATATCATCCACCAACATTTCCGTCACCACCACTGGCCATATCTTCCCATCCCCTCCCCTCTCCGCGTTCCGCAGAGACCGTTCCCTCCGTAACTCCCTGGTCCACTCGTCCCTTCCTACCCAAACCACCCCAACCCCGGGCACTTTCCCCTGCAACCGCACGAGATGCAACACCTGTCCCTTTACCTCCCCCTTCAACTCCATCCAAGGACCCAAACAGTCTTTCCAGGTGAGACAAAGGTTCACCTGCACCTCCTCCAACCTCATCTATTGCATCCGCTGCTCTAGATGCCAACTTATTTACATCGGCGAAACCAAGCGCAGGCTCGCCGATCGCTTCGCTGAACACCTGCGCTCGGTCCGCATTAACAAAACTGATCTCCCAGTGGCCGAGCACTTTAACTCCCCCTCCCATTCCCAGTCTGACCTTTCTGTCATGGGCCTCCTCCAGTGCCATAGTGAGGCCCACCGGAAATTGGAGGAACAGCACCTCATATTTCGCCTGGGCAGTTTGCAGCCCGGTGGAATGAACGTCGACTTCTCCAACTTTAGATAGCTCCTCTGTCCCTCCCTTCCCCTCCTCCTTCCCAGATCTCCCTCTATCTTCCTGTCTCCACCTATATCCTTCCTTTGTCCCGCCCCCTGACATCAGTCTGAAGAAGGGTCTCGACCCGAAACGTCACCCATTCCTTCTCTCCCGAGATGCTGCCTGACCTGCTGAGTTACTCCAGCATTTTGTGAATAAATCGATTTGTACCAGCATCTGCACTTATTTTCTTATAGTACATAGAAAGAGATTGACGAGTGTTAGTTCTAAGTTTGATGACTGCTCCTCACGAGCCCTTTTCAAAGTCCACATAACATTAGACTCCTTGTGAACTCAGCAGCCAAGCACTAAGTTGGAGTAATGGGGGAAATCTGCCTGTGCTAGATGAAAATCTTCCAGATTTGGCACAGATCATTCATTGAACACTGTTCATTTCCACTCTGGTGAAAGGTCTCAGACCTAAAACATGAACAGATGCTGTCTAACCTACTGAGTTTTTTCACTGTTTTGTTATCTTCTTCAAAGCCACTGAGATTCCTTATCCACATTCCCAACTTTTGTGAGACCATCTATATGGCATGGATTTAACCTCTGGGTGAGCATGAATCCTCTCCAGCATGGTCCACAACTACTAATGGGTGCAATAGGCATTCTTACATAGACTACAACCTGGGTCTTTAATTCTATGTTCTGTCACAAAGGCTGCTTCACATCAACTCCACCTCTTTCCTGTATAACCCACCTAAAATGCTCTTCCTGATCCTTTCCAATGCCGGCGTGCTTTGTAACTTTGTCAGTGTGCCTAAAGTTTCTCTTGGCCTTGTTGAGCCCCAATTTTCCCACATAGGGAAAGAAAATTTAATCACATGGATTTTCATTCGTTGTTCCTGTATTGGGTTCCAACTCCATTTTTTTTGCAATGCCCTAAGATATAGAAAATGTGGTGCGCAGTGAATTTAAAAAAAAGCTGGCAATAATTGCTCAATTGAATGAAGTGAATAACATTGAAATTCTCATAGTGATCATTAATAATAGGATTCAGTTCTAAGCTTTTGCTGTTATTAACAATCCTCCATTTATACTGCAGAGCAGATTTAAATTTGAATGCCGTAGTATAATATTGCCTGGGAAATGAAAGTTGTTTGCAAAACTGGGTAGAAAAGGATAAAAATGTATGAAGGCAGGCTATTTAGACAATAAAAAGAAAGCAATAAAAATATTGCACTTGAGAGGAACTGTAAGCAATATCTTATTTATTGGTTGTAAAGAATGCTTCTGAACTAATTCCCTTGGTGCTGTAGCATCACAATTACAACATGACATGATTTTTAATGCATTTTGTTGTGTTCGCACAAATAAAACGATTTTCTGCATGATCTAGATTCTGGGATTTTAAACAATGCAAAATTAAGTGTTTGCATTTGCTCTCACAATTATTTTTAAGCAGTATTAATCTACTATGAATTAAATACCCATTGAAAAACAGTGCTCGCTTCAATGGAGTCGCCACCACAGTGACGTGTTGTGTAGGAAAATAACTGCAGATGCTGGTACAAATCGAAGGTATCACAAAATGCTGGAGTAACTCAGCAGGTCAGGCAGCATCTGGGGAGAGGGAATGGGTGACGTTTTCGGGTCGAGACCCTTCTTCAGACTGATGAAGAAGTGTTGACAGTGACAGTGACGTGTTGCATCTCAATTGGGCTCAGTGGCTGGCAGATGCCGCAGAAGCTGGGTGTTCCACACAATTAGGGAAGTGAGCTAGAAAGAGAAGACACAGAGTGCTGGGGTAGCTCAGCGGGTCAGGCAGCATCTCCGGAGATCATGGATAGACGACATTTCGGGTCGCGACCTTTCTTCAGACTTTCAAGAGAGGTTGGGTAGGCTGGGACTTAGTCCCCTGGAGTGTAAGAGTGACCCTTTTTAGAGGTTTCATAAAATCATGAGGGGCATAGATAAGGTGAATAGGCACATTCATTGGTTAGTATATGGAACAGGCTTCCAGAGGAAGTATTAGAGGTGGTTGAAATGATGGCATTTGCAAGCTGCTTGAACAGCTACATGGATCGGAGAGGTTTGGAGGGATATGGGCTAGGCACAGGCAAGTGTGTCATGCTTGGATAAGCAATTTCATTGGCATGTGAGAGGTAATATTGGCAGCAATACCTCAGCAACAATAAAGACAACAGGAGGAAAGTTATAAATTACCAACTCCACACCTTCCAAAACTAGGTGTAGAAAAAGGTTTCCCCCAACCCCCACCCCCCACATAAAACAAGCTGAAGAACACTAAAAACATTCATTTAACACATACTATTTAAACACAAAGAAGGAAAGTACAGACAGACTGTTGGCGAGGCAGCCATCGGTGGCGCCACCTGGTGGTTTGACTTCACACCCAGTCCAAAGAAGGGTCTCGACCCGAAACGTCATCCATTCCTGCTCCCCAGAGATTCTGCCTGCCCAGTTAGTTACTCTAACTTTTGGTGTCCCTCTTCCAAAGCTATGTCATCTATAACCTTCAAGGATAACAGGTACATAAAATGATCCCGGTTGCAAGTTCCCTTGCAAATCACAGACTATTTTGCATTGGAACAATACTGTCACTGATTCATTATTATTGGGTTAAAATCCTGGAACTCTTAACAGGACCACACATAACTGCCATGATTCTTGTAGTTTGTGCCCTATCATTTCCTCAAGACTAGCTAGATCTGCGCAATAAATTCTGTCCTTGCCAGCAACAGTCACAAACTATGAATGAGTTTTAAAAATATAGTAGACCTAGTGGACCGGTTGGGCCCAAACATCTTCTGCATTGGTGAAGCACCCTCTCCGACCCTCCCCGTCCCCCTCCTCCCCTCTCTCCTCCCCCTTCCCTCCACCCTCTCCCTCCACCCCCTCCCTCTCCCTGCCCTCCCCTCCCCCTTCCCCTACATCCCCACTCCATCCCCTCAACCCCTCTTATCCTCCCCCCTCCCTCAACCCCCCTCTCTCCCTAGGAGATAGATTTAAACTTTAGAATGTGAATAACTTTAAAAATATAACACCGATTTCAATGAAACTTCTTCCAATAGCACCAAAGGGCCGACGGTGAGTAAGGCGGGCCTAAAATTGTCGTGCTATCGTGTGCCGTTTTGGCTGTAGTTCAGGAACAAACAAACAATCAAACGAGAGTTTTAGTATATAGATGATGTTACGCAAATCTCTCACATTTCTGAGAGTTCTTTCCGTTTGAATTAAGTTTGTTCAAAGAGGAAATGAAGGTCGATTTGGAAACTGTTGGGGGTTATTGTGATTAACCCTGACCGGTTTGTTTCTGGTAATATACTTAAACAAATGCATCAGCCTGGATTGATGTGAGAGCACAATCTAATCTCCAATAACCCTGAAAGAGAACTACATATAAAACTGTTTACCTGAGCATAAGTTTGCATATATTTACATATATGACCATAAATGATTCTTTCAGCTTTGAAAAAGGCAATGAGGAATGCAGAGTCCATCAAATATTGTGGGGAAAAGAAATCCTTTCACCAATGTTACAGCTCTATAATAAATGCGATTTCAGTTGATGGAGTATTTGACATTAGATTGCTTTGCGACGTGGAATAAAGCAATGATGAATGCACACAGACTCTGTCTAAACTGACAGAAGCTAATTTTGTTGATGGGTCCGCCTCCTGTTCGAACCCATTCTTTGCCAAGCATTTGAATTTGTTCAATGTTTTATCTCCTTTAGACAGCCCGCCTTCGCAGGGCTGTCGGCTTTTGATACCCAGGCTTGGGAGTCATCTAACAAACTTGTTGATTTATTCATTTTGTCTCTTAGTATCCTGGTGATGAAGTAATTGAACCATCAGAAAAGCAGGATAATTACAGAGCAATGTAACAACACCAAACTCTTATGCAATGCACACACGAGCACCTAGCATCATAAACTAAAACATTTATTTTAGCACCCGACTTCATTATTGGAGATGAAATCCCCTGAATTAGATCCAGTTACATGGGAACCTTCCTGGGTGGCTCCTGTATTTTAAATTCTGGATTTCTGAGAGAGCCTCGCTCCTTAATATCTACGCAAATTTTCAGAAAGAGACAAGCAAAATCAACAGAAATATACAGTTTGTGTAGGAAAGAACTGCAGATGCTGGTCTAAATCGAAGGTAGACACAAAAAGCTGGAGTAACTCAGTGGGACAGGCTGCGTCTCTGGAGAGAAGGAATGGGTGACGTTTCGGGTCGAGACCCCTCTTCAGTCGGAGCACGGAGAAGGGTCTGAAGGAGGGTCTCGACCCGAAACGTCACCCATTCCTTCTCTCCAGAGATGCTGCCTGTCCCGCTGAGTTACTCTAGCACTTTGTGTCCATCTTCTTGTATGGCGTTGATGTGTTGGAGTGAAGCGACAGTTTCTGTGCGGTCGAACTTTATGACTCTATGAGCCTCCGACCTAGGGGAGTTCTGAGAGGTGCCTGGAGTAAATGTACACTCTTCCACATTCTAGCCCCTGTGGAGGATGCATCCTCTGCCTGTGCTTTACGTTTCCAGTCTTCACTGTCAGAATATTATGGGCCAGGTCAATGCAGCTTTTATGCTGCAGGTTTGACAGCAGAATCGTAATCATGGCACTAATTTCCCATGTGATGGAGTATATTAGCAAACAGTGATTCAAGCCATTGTGGATGTGAACGTTATGTGTTAGTGCTCAGTATTAACAGGGCAAATAATTACCTCCCTTAAGTGCTTTTATGCCTCCAAGAGGAAACTGATTTGAAAGGAGTTTGTTGTATTCTAATCACATCACTCATCGTTGGAAGCTATAACAAGCTATGAACCATGTCAGTTCCACAAGCATTCTATAATGGCTCAACAAGATGACAGCAACAATTATCCACCGATTTTCATCGAACCGAGTAGTGATCAATGATCTATGAAGTAAATGATTTAGAATTCTTCCAAAATGTGGAGAACCACAAGGGCAAAAAAGGCCAAATGTAGATTAATGTTTTGAAATGTTGTTTTACATTCAACTTT
Organism: Rhinoraja longicauda; assembly: GCF_053455715.1. NCBI lineage: Eukaryota > Metazoa > Chordata > Chondrichthyes > Rajiformes > Arhynchobatidae > Rhinoraja > Rhinoraja longicauda. Next base: position 13,361,648 of record NC_135978.1, read on the forward strand.
TTCATCTGATGAATATGTCAATCTTTTCCCTTCAAAAACAAGATGAATTGCAGGCAAGTTACTTTCATATTTTAAACGAAGTTGGTCTCTCCCAGCAGTTCAAATATCCAGGCAAGAGCTGTTAGCATAGTCAATGTCCTAGGGCTTATTGTACCTTTTGCACAAAAAGGTACAAAGTGCTGGGGTAACTCAGCGGGTCAAGCAGCATCCATGGAGAACATGAATGGGTGATGTTTTGGGTTGGATCCCTTTGTCAATTGGGAGGGGGGGAGGAAGTACAGATGGCTGGACAAAGGCCAGAGTTGGGAAAACAGTAGATGTGAGACAAAAGGATTGAAGAGTTGCAAATTGTGAAGCCAGAGGAAGGAATGTAGGTGGGGGCGAATGGAGAAAAGGCGAATCAAGGTGGGAGACAGGTAGAGGATGGGGAGAGAAAGGGGAGGGAGAGGGGTGTTACAGTCATAGTCAAAGAGCATGTAAACAGACCCTTCGGTCCAACTTTCCTATGCCAACCAAGATGCCCCATCTACACTAGTCCCACCTGGCCGCATTTGGACCATATCCCGCTAAATGTTTCCTGTCCATGTACCTGTCCAAATGTCTTTTAAATTATGTTATAGCATTTGCCTCAACTACCTCCTCTGGCAGCTCATTCCATATATCCACCACCCTCCATGTGAAAAAGTTGCCCCTCAGGTTCCTATGAAATCTTTCTCTTCTCACCTTAGACCTATGTCCTTTTGTTCTTGATTCCCCTTCTTGAGTAAAAGACACTGTGTAACTCAAAGGTTTCAAAGGTCTTTTACTGTCAATTAATGTACAGTGATATGCGAACTACCATACAGCCATATGAAAAAAAATCAACAAGACACCCAACTACATAAAGTTAATATAAACATCCACCACAACGGATTCCGCACACTCCTCACTGTGATGGAAGGCAAAAAAGTCCAATCTCCTTCCTCTTTATTCTCCCGCGGTCGGGGCAGTCGAACCATCCGTCGAGGCGATCGAAGCGCCCGCAGCCGGCGGTCGAAGCCCCCACGAAGGGGTGGTCAAAGCCCCCTCATCGGGGCGATCGAAACTCCCGCATTGGGGCGATCGAAACTCCCGTGACTTGGAGTTCCCAAAGTCGGTCTCTGACCAAAGGCTGCGAGCTCCATGATGTTAAGAGTGCAAGCACCCACTGTTGGAGCTCTGAGGTTGAGCATAGGGATCGCGGGCTCTACGATGTTAAAGTGTCGCAGGCTCCCCGCAGTGGAGCTCTCAAAAGTCGGTCTCCAGCGAAGGCCACCAACTCCTCGATGTTAGGCCATAGTGCGGACGGAGATACGATATGGAAAAAATTGCATCTCCGTCGAGGTAAGAGATTAGAAAAAGTTTCCCTCACCCCCTCCCCCACCCCCCACATGAAACAAGGTAAAGAACTTTACTCCCTATCTACCTGTTACACTAAAAACATACATTTGACACATACAAACAAATAACAAAGAAGGAAGGGACAGACAGACTGTTGGCGAGGCAGCTATTGCTGGCGCCACCTGCTGGTATTACCCTATTTATTCCCCTAATGATCTACACCTCTATAAAATCACCCCTCATCCTCATCCTCCTGCATTTCAGGGAATAAAGCTCAGGCACACAGAATCTGGCAACATACTTGTAAATCATCCAGAGATGCTGCACTCTGGATCCCTCTACTCCACAACACTATCCAGAACCCTGCCATTCACTGTGAAAGACTTGCCCTGGTGTGACCTCTCCTGTGATTGATCTCGCCAATGTACCACAGGCTACAAAGATGAGGTTCGACGAGATGCATATGAATCTCTGTCTCATCTGGAAGGACTGCTGGGGTCCCTGGATGGATGTGAGTGAGGAGCTTTCGGGACAGGTGTTACATCTTCTGCGGTTTCAGGGGAAAGTACCTAGGAAGCGGGTATGATAATTCCGGTTCTTTTACCCTCAGTCTGGTTCAATAATAATTGATTCGAATACACTGGTTGAGTTCAACAGATTTTATTGTCTGCGGGACTTATCTCCAAGGTTTCTGCCAGACTCCCCCAGAGTCTCTCAGACCAGCCAAGCAAGCAAGCCGTCGTAAGATAGATCACATATTTATACAGAGTTCAGCAAGGAGGTTAGCACAGTAATTATTTAAGCCAATTCCAATTGGATACGTCCGCAGCAGGCATCACATGTTTACAGAAAAATGAAACTTAACTCATCAATGATTGTCACATGGTTTCTGAGAAATGCATCACATGGTGTCAGGGGAATGCATCACCATGGTTTCAGGGAAATGAACAAAACTTAGTGATATCATTACCACCAATTCTAAACAGCCATCTTCAGTCCAGAATAGCCCTATTCCTGAATATTCTCAGGTAGTTTGTGTGGTAAGGGATGAGTGCACCAAGGAGTTATGGAGGGAGTAGTCTCTGCAGGAGGTGGAGAGGGGGAGATTGGAAGATGGTGGTGGGATCACGCCATTCAATCAAAGGAAATCTTTGACAGATGGGACCCAGGCCATTGTCATCCTTCTTTCTACTCAGAGTCATTGAGTCATAGAGTAATACAATGTGGAAACAGGTCCTTTGGCCTAACTTGCTCACATCGACCAACATATCCCATCTACACTCGTCCCACCTGCCTGCGTTTGTCCCATATCCTTCAAAACCTGCCCTATCCATGTACCTGTCTAAATGTTTCTTAAACGTTGCAATGGGCCCTGCATTTGTTCTAACGCACTTGTTATCGTCTTTGAAAATTTGCATCCGTGTATTCTACAGCCTCAACTTGAACATGTTTACTGCATTTTCCAAGCCCCTGTGTTAAGTCTGCAGAGACCATGTGCTAGCAGTCTGTGCCTTATGTTTATCTACGATCTTATCAGCATCGGGGTGTCAGCATGATAATCCCTCCAACATATAAACCACAACTATCCAACAGGCCGGCTCACCTCTAACCTCTCAGTTAGGCTGGGGTGGTACTGGCTGGCATTGCCAGTGGCAAAGGTCCTATAAGTTAGGGTATAGTCCCGATTCTCCAATCTACCTCATTCCGGATATTGGACATTTTCTCTGGAACTGTTATGCTACAATAACGAAAACAATATTCTGCACGCTGCATCTTTCTCTTTGCTGTACCTATTGTACCTGAGTTTGTCTTGATTGTACTCATATATAGTATTATGGTATTATCTAATATAATTGAATAGCACGCTTAACAAAACTTTTCACTGCACCTCGGTACACCTGACAATAATAAACCTAAACTTAAACATGAAGCTGAATATTCCATCGATCTATATAACACACTTCATACTAAGATGGTCCATTTTAGCCCTCCTGAGCAATGTGATCAGTTGAATGGTATTTGATCAGGAGAATGGGATATCAGGGAATTACTATTCTAAATCTGCAAAGGATACTCAGAAGGTAGTTACATGGTCGGTGCCAGATTGTAACTAAGAGATCCTGCCTGCCCTTCAGGAGTTCACATTTTCATTCATTGGGGTTTGAATGCAATTAACTTGAGCTGAGACAGTTTCCCAATCCGTCCCTTGATTCTGCTGCCACCTGCACTACAGTTCTGCGCAAACAGGTCGTTCAAGGATCGATGCCATTGCTGGTGTCAGCTTGGCTCATTCCGCATCTCACAAGCCCCCAGTGAGTGGAATGCAAGGTTGACACATTCACGTAACAAGCTGTGTTTATCCACCCTGGCACTGGGCCTTGTGTTGCAAAGTCAGCACCTCATCTAAGCCGGGGAGCCATCCCAGCACTTAGGCCGTGCTGCATTTACACTGGGATTCATTTTAAAATAAGACATTAAACCAAAGTGTTGCCTGCGAGCTGAATGTTAGGAACCTCTCAGTGCTACCGCACCAAAGAACAGAGAAAGCACCTGATGTTCTTGCCAACTACCTCCATTAAAGCACAGGAGCAGGTTATTCACTGCAATGCGGTTAATGGAAGCACGTTTATCCAGCACAGCTGCTGTGGTTGGCTGCAGAGCAACATTGATGGTGCGTCTCTGTACTCGAAGGCCGCAGGGACATTTCTGCGAGCTGTGATAAGCTTCTGCATCGATTCACACCTCGCTCTCTCCTTTATTGACTATTTGCTCCATTAAGAATGAATCGCAGGTAGCTGGCAATGAATTGTCTGACAGTGGCGTACTAACTAGCCTGAGCTGACGCATGCAAATGTTTCTAAAACGGGAAGCAAGCCTGGCAGATTCATTTGTCAACAGTTTTGTCCAATCTCGGCTGAAGTCAGAACTAAGGAGCCTTTCACAGTTTCTTCCCCTCATTAAAAGGCTGTTGTGATGTGCTTTCTTGCAATGGGAGAATATGGAGGGGCAAGGTGTAGAAGATGGAGGGTTATCTCACATAGTGTAGCTCTCTAACCTTCAAACAATTCAGAACATTTCTAAGATTACAGTCTCACCTCTACCAATCAGACAGGTGCGCATTTATGGGACCTGGTTACATAAGGCAGCATTGTCATTTCCTTCTACACGCAAAAGGTCTACCCAGTGTTTCCCTGTGGGAAGTCACCTTGTGCCCTCGTCTGCACGCCCGTCCAAAACCTGATCAGTTATACCTGCTCCCCTGGGATACCACAGTGGCACAGCCAGTAGAGCTGCTGGCTCACAGCTCCAGTAACCCCACTGCAATTATCATTTCCAGTGCTGTCTCTCTGGAGTTTGCACATTCTCTCTGTGACGGTGTGAGTTTTCTCTCACAGCCCGACTACAATTTGCTGCTGAGAGTTGCCCAAATGTGTATGGGAACCAGGCTCTGAATCAACTTGATGGGAACACACAAAGCTTGAAGTGATTCAACCCAAAATGTCGCCTGTCCATTTCCCGCCATGGTTGCTGCCTGGCCTGCTGAGTTCATTCAGCACTTTGCTTTTTAGACTTGGTGGAGAATAAAAAAACTGGGATTAGTGTAGGATTAGTGTGATTAGGGAGGGGGAGGGAGGTTGTATGTTATATGATTCTGTGATTTTAGGATAGATGATTCAAGGAGGTTAATCGTAAACATCAGTGCACTCATTGAGTAATACACTTCCAGTCGATGTACACTGTAGACATGAGCCAAGGCATGTGCGTGCATGTGTGTATGCAATCATTCAGTCCTTGCACTATCAGAAACTCAGCATCACCATAAGAATGGGTGAGCGTTGGTAAAAGCTTCATATTTGCACGATAGTAGAGTTTGGACACAACACTGAAGCAATGCAGGATGAAGTAGATAATGCTAGAGACATGTCCCGTATGGGAGAGAAATAACCAGCAGCTTTGGAATTGAGCCCCGGTGAAATTGATTGCAAGTACAGCATGGAAACTGGCTCTTCATCCCACCGAGTCCATGCCAACCATCAATCACCCGTTCACGCTAGTTCTGTGTTATCCCACTTCTGCATCGACTCTGTCCACACTAGCGGCAATTTACAGAAGCCAATTAACCTACAAACCCACATGACTGGGATGTGGGAGGAAACCAGAGCAACCAGAGGAAATCCACACGGTCTTAGGGAGAACGTGCGAACTCCACACAGACAGCACTCCAGGTCAGGATCGACCCAGGTCTCTGGCACTGTGAGGCAGCAGCTTTGCCAGCTACTGCCCCTTTGTCAGGTTCTATTATATAGTTCTTGTTTCCGAGTTAAAGCATCTGCAGATTTTTGATTTCCATTTTGTGCCTTCTTTTCCATTGGTACAAAACCGACTCGCCAAAATTCCAGCTGAAGACCCACACTGTTTATTTGAGATTAGGTACATCCCAGGCAATATTGGGCTTTACTATTTAAATGGGTAGAAGCAGGAAAACAAAATGGGCTCCTCCCTTTCTCATGAACCCTGCCATTGTATTTATATGACAAGCTCAGGATCCAACCTCTAAGCAATGGGAAGGCATTGAGTTGATGAAGAATACTGACCCAATCAATGCATAGTGCCCAGACTCCATCTACATTGCTTTTTCCACCTATCTCCTCTTCCTCTCTCAATGGGCTAGGCAACACAATGGCAAGGCTAGTAGAGCAGCTGGATCACGTCGCCAGTGACCTGAGTTAATTCCTTATCCTGTACTGTTATTCCACTGGGTGGCTCTTTGATGGCAGCCTCACCTACAGTCTGTCTGTCCCTTTGTCTTTTTTTGTTATTTTAGTGAGTTTTTAAAGTTTGTGTTAATGTTCTCTGGTTTGTTTTATGTGGGGGGTGGGCGGGGGGGGGGGTCGGGGGAAACTTTTTTTCAATCTCTTACTTTGCCGGAGATGCGATTAGTTTCCGGATCATATCTCCGGTCGCTCTGCGGCATAACGTCATGGAGCTGGAGGCCTTGCTCGGGACTGACATTGAGCCCCACCACGGGACATGGACTTACCGTCAGAGTGTACGATCCCTTGCCTGGGATCAACACTTCAACTGCGGCCAGCTGACTTTAACATCAGAGTTCGCAGTCTCGGGTTGAGACCATCTTCGGGAAGCTCCAAAATCCGCACGACGTTTGACTAGCCCCGACCTGGAGTTGATCGCCCGACGCGGGGGTGCTGAGATTCCCCCCGATGCAGGAGCTTGATCGACCCCGAAGAGGAAGGCCTGCCGCCGGCTACGGGAGTAAGATTGTCCTGTCAAAGGAAGGTTAGACAACCCCGACCGCTGGAGGACAATGAAGGGAAGGGATTGAACTTTTTTCGCCTTCCATCACAGTGGGGAATGCGGAGGAGTCACTGTGGTGGATGTTCATGTTAAAACGTATTTTGTGTGTTCCGTTGCTTTTATTGGTATGACTGTATGGCGAATCAAATTCCTCGTATGTTGCAAAACATACTTGGCTAATAAAGTATGATTATGATTATGATTAAATATCAAAGCTAAAATGCAGGACTTGAAGACATCTGGCCAGGTTGTGTAACATAATTCCACCAATTCTGATTAAACGTTTGCTGGTTGAAGAGGTTTTCTCTCATTAAGTAGGTTCCAGCAACTGCATTTCTGACAATGTTCTTGCAACCCTATGTTCTTGCAACCTTCTTCTCACCTCTCAGATTGCCCGCTCTAAAACCTATCAGTTTCTAAAATCCAAACTTAAGAGCATTCCCCCTATATTGGTAATGCTTTATATTCAGGGCGTCCATGGAAATTATGGAATCCTTGAGACATTTTGACCAGAACTTGACACCACTGATCTCTGTAGTACCAGCTGTAATGAGCCGCAACAAACCTCAGTTCCATCGCTTATCCATGGCTGTCTCAGTCTTCTCTTGTCTAGTTCCTCTTATAGAGCTGGAACATGGAGCTGTGGAAGAGAGAGCATTCTCTTAGAATCAGGCTTGAAACTTGTCACCTCAGACAGTGTTTTATTTGATATCAGCTTCCAAGTGAATGGTTCGTGTAGAGAAAACAAAGAGTGAGATGGAACAATCTGTACATGTGTGATAATTACGCAGGGATACTGTATATATGCCTCGAAATACAACATGTCAATGTGGCACACGGTGACAGTATTGAACGGTCCAGGAACAATGCAGAGATCCTTCTTGTTTGACAATATCATAATCAGCTGTTATTTTGTGTTATGGTACCCTACTTATTTTGCCACATCATCATCAGCTGTCAGTGTCAAGTTGCCACCTGTATTCTCAAGCTCTTTTTCATCGGTTAAAGTACTTGGGAGTGTGTCAGGAACAACAAGCCTCATTTCACCGAGCTCACAATGTACATCGGCACAACATACCAAATACAATAATAGACTGTTGTCAAACAGCAATGTGGCACAGTACTGTGACATCTCCACCGGGTGGCGCCGTCAGCGATGGCAGCCTCGCCAACCGTCTGTCTGTCTTTTTGTCTTTTTTGTTTTTTTAATGTGTTTTAAAAAGTTTGTGTTAATGTTCCCTGGTTTGTTTTATGTGGGGGGTGGGGGAGGGCGCGGGGGAAACTTTTTTCTCAATCTCTTACCTTGCCGGAGATGCGATTGTTTTTCGGATCGTATCTCCGGTCGCTCTGCGGCCTAACATCATGGAGCTGGCGGCCTTGCTCGAGACTGACTTTGAGCCCCACCACGGGGCCGTGGGCTTCCCATCGGAGCCTGCGATCCCCTGCCTGCGATCAATGCTCCAACCGCGGCCTGCGGATTTCCACATCGAGAAGCTCGCAGCCTCGGGTACAGACCAATGTCGCGAAGCTCCAAAGTCGCAAGAGGTTTGACCAGCCCTGACCCGGGGTCTGATCGCCCCGACGCTGAAGCTCGACCGCCAGCTGTGGGAGCCAAGATCGTCCCGTCAGCAGAAGGTTCGAGGCCCCCAACCACGGGAGGCCAAAGAAGGGAAGAGATTGAATTTTTTTTTTGCCTTCCATGTGGAGGAGTCGCTGTGGTGGATGCTCATGTTAAAATGTATTTTATGTGTTTTGTTGCTGTTTATTGGTATGACTGTATGGCAAATCAAATTCCTCGTATGCTGCAAAACATACTTGGCTAATAAAGTATGATTATGATTATTATGATTATGACAAAGAAGCAATGCAATGAGGCAAAGATACAAAGCCTGGAGACGCAAGTCTAAAGAAGAACCTTTTCGTTGAGCATTGAAGAAGTAAGTGACACAGGGCAAGCATGTAGGTCATCGAGCAACTATTAAGATGGCTCAGAGCCTCTGCTTTATAAGTGTACAGACATGCACAGCATATTCCTGCTACTGCCGTCCTCTGTGAATGTATCCCCTGGTGAACATCATCGACAGGAGATTTGAGTGTTGTGTGTCCTTTCTGCTGTCTGTAAAAGTCATTACTTAACGAGCTGAAGAAGATTTCCTAATGGGCATATTTCAGGAGTAGGTTTCTTTTCATATAAAATTAGGATACCGCAGCTGCTGGAAGTCTGAAATAAAAACAGAAAATGTTGGAAATCCCCAGCAGTTTGGCGGCAACTGTGGAAAGAGAAAGAGTTTGTGCTTCAAGTTAATGATTGTTCACCAGAACTGGGAAAAGTTGGAAATGAAACGTGTATTAAGAAGCAAAGGATGAGTGGAGGGACTGAGAGAAAAAAGGGAAGAGTGTGATAGGCTCGTGGGGCAGGAAAGATTGGATGCCGCCAGGGGGTGATGATGTGACCTGGAAGAAGGTGGCAATAGGACAGTGAAGAAAATGTACAGGCAGAATAATTATCTGAATCTTTAAAGTAAGATGCAGTAATGGATGAAAATCTGAAATAAAAGTGTTGGAAATGTTGCTCACCAGCGATCGTGTCCAAAAAGTGCGTATCCCAGTCACAGCTAAGACGCTATTGTTTGAGCCCCACTGGAACCATGTAGGAGGCCGAGGAGAGAGAGGTCCAAATGGGAATGGGTGAGGGAATCATAGTGACAGGTGACTGGAAGCTCTATTGGTCGTTATAGTCTATTATTAATTTTACATTTTGTATCTTCTACAGGATGCCTGTAAACCCGGAGAAAGGGTTAACAATATGCGTTCAATAATCTGACATACTCACGCCATCGATCAGTTTGCGTGATTTCAACAACATTAACTAGACTAACAGTGCAATCTTACTGGGTTGAGTTGCAAGATATCACCAGTACTGATTTTGCCCGCAGAATGACTTACTAAAATGATCCAATAAAAGATGATTTTTTTAAACCAGTCTACAGGTCCTGTAGGACCATTGTAAGAGACTAGTTCAAAATGTGCTCCTATTCACCCTTTGTAGTTTCTGGTGAAGGAATAGACTGGAGACAGAAACCATCTGTCCAATGTTGACCATTACTCACACTAACAGAAATATTCCGTTTGTCCTATCTATGCTTTCTCCACCCTCTCTGCAACTTAAGATTAACTTGTTTCCTCACTCTGATGTAAAGTTTTAGACTAGTAATTCTCAGTATGTTTCTCCTTCCACGCATATTGCCTGACCTGCTGAGTGTTTCAAACGTTTCCCGTTTTTATTTGAGGTGGTCGACCCATCATTTGGAATTTTCAAAGTGTCTCTCGATATCAACAGGATGAAGGTTTAACCACTCCCTTGGCATCGTTGTGGAGATCACCACCGACCAGAAACTTAGCTGGACCAGCCACATCAATACTGTGGCTCAAAGAACAGTTCAATTGCTCGGTGTCCTTCCTGGAGTGAGTCTTGAAACCCCAAAGATTTTCTATCGACTGCAAGGTATAAACCAGGAATGTCGTGGAATATTTGTGGTAAATAGTATAGATCAGTATGATAGTCGGCATGGACGCAGAGGACCAAAGGGCCTATATGACTCTATGACTTACCTGGATGGGTGCAGCCAACAAGTCACAAGCAGCTGGATGCCATTCAGTGCACTTATCAGGTCATAAGTGATAGGCTTAGGATTAGGCCATTCGGCCCATCAAGTCTACTCCACCATTCAATCGTGGCTGATCTCTCCCTGCTAACCCCATTCTCCTGCCTTCTCCCCATAACCTCTGACACCTGTTTGATTAAATGTCCACAAGCCTCTAGAACTATGTCCCCTAGAACTATTAACAATCAGTAAATAGTATGTCCACTTGAACTAATGGGTATCAGTTCTATGAACTATACTCTCTCTACCATTGGGTATTACATTATGTATCATCTACAAATGCATGATAGTTGCTCACCAACCCTCACAAAACGGTGCACTCTATTGGAAGGTGGACATGGATGGCAGATGCAAGTGAACATCACCTGCATGTTCCCTCCAAATCACAAAACATCCTTGGGAAAATATATTTGTTACCAATTCTGCATTGCTGTTTAGTTTAGAGATACAGCGCGAAACAGGTCCTTTGGCTCACCGAGTTCGCGCCGAAAATCTTTACCGATTGTAAATCCAATTAACCTACAAACCTGTACGTCTTTGGAGTGTAGGAGGAAACCGGAGCACCCGAGGAAAACCCACCCGGTCACAGGAAGAACGTACAAACTCCGTACAGACAGCACCTGTAGTCAGGATCCAACCCGGGTCTCTGGTGCTGTACGGCAGCAACTATACCGCTGTACCAACGTGCCACCGTGCTGCTAGATCTAAATTGCAGAACTGGCGATTCTGTAGATATGCCTTCACCAGGATAACAGCAGCTCATCGTCACCTTCTGAAGGGCGGTGTGATGGGTTGTAAATGCTGATCTTGCAAGCAGCCTGCACATCCCATAAATGAATAACAACATCTGGAGGAGAGGAAGGGTAAGGTTGACACGTAGCTGCACTGTGGCCAAAGGTGGCAGCAATAAGAACTGCACCATAAAACACAAGGACCAAATACAATAAGGACAAGACGAGATACTGATTCATATCATATCATATATATATACAGCCGGAAACAGGCCTTTTCGGCCCACCAAGTCCGTGCCGCCCAGCGATCCCCGTACATTAACACTATCCTACACCCACTAGGGACAATTTTTACATTTACCCAACCAATTAACCTACATACCTGTACGTCTTTGGAGTGTGGGAGGAAACCGAAGATCTCGGAGAAAACCCACGCAGGTCACGGGGAGAACGTACAAACTCCTTACAGTGCAGCACCCGTAGTCAGGATCGAACCTGAGTCTCCGGCGCTGCATTCGCTGTAAAGCAGCAACTCTACCGCTGCGCTACCGTGCCGCCCTGGGAAGGGATATGAGAAAGGAACGATAGGATCAAGGCTAATAGGGCAGGCAGGAGATGATCAGAGTTAACTTAATTTCATGCTTTGAAGCAGAATGCTTTCAGAACTAATAAAAAATAAAAACGGGTATTAAAAATGAAAAGTCCAAGCCCTGAGATGCATATCAGACACCTCTGATCTAATAATGCAATTTCTCATCTATCAGTCGAGACTTGTTTACAACAGCAAGCAATTATACAAAATAGAAAGTCAATACAAATTGCTTTTGACTGAGTCAGCACTTTCCTTCCACACTGAAACAAAGTTCTTTTTGGAAAGAATATGTTACATTATCATCGGGTTGAACATATCATTCCAACCAATCGTAATGTCACATTAAAAAAATTGAGTAATTACATTTACAATTTTTCCATTAAATTCCTTCATGCATCCTGCCTTTGTGTTTACTCGGCTTCAACCTTGAGGAGACCGGATTATTTTACAATCAATACTCCACTCCACCCTTCTATCAGTTCGTCGAACTATCAAATAACTCCTATGTTTCACATTACTCCGACTAATTAAATCGTGCACAACAACTTGCAAGCATAAAGAGCCTTTAATACAAAAAGATCAAGGTCTCACAGATACAGTATTAGGAGGACTAACCAACAGCTTCTTGAAGGAGGTGAGTTTTAAGGAGAATCTGAGGTGAGAGGTGGGTGTATGGTAGGAATTCCAGACCCTGAAGGCTCTCCCACCTCTGGACTGTAGAAGATCTTGGAGAATTAAAGGATGGAGGATGTTTCAGAGGCAGGGAGAGAGGAGTATCGAGAGGGATCTGTAAATACGGATCATTGTAAAACTGAGGAATCAATGTGAGTCAACCAGCAAAGGTTATCGGGTGAACAGGAACTCCGTGAGTTGAGAAATGGCAGGTATGTTTTGTTACTTTCAACTTTCATCTCCACTTCACCTCACCTCATCAACCGAAACCACCAGCCTTGGCTGGGTGAGCAAGGGATCCTTTTTCAGATGACCTGCTCCAGGTCAGTACATTTGCAGCTGACAAGAAGAACGGTGGGGTTGTTTACAGTGTGGAGGGTTGTCTTAGGTTCCATTACTGTGTTGATAAAAGGGTTGAGAAATGGCAGATATAATTTAATCCAGATAAATGTGAAGTGATGTATTTTGGGAATACCATTGAAGTGAGGACATAGACCATGAATCGTAGGCTCTTATGGATTATTAAGGAACAGAGAGACTGCAGTAATAACATTGAGATCGTCGAAGTTGGTAGTGCAAGTAGATAATGTGGTTTGAAAGACACATGGGATAGTGGTCTTCATTTGTCAGGACCTTGACTACAAAAGTACTTTATTGAACTTTCGTAAGGCCTCAACTTGGGGACTCCATGAAATTCTGGTTACCACATGAGAGGAAAATTATGAGAGTGTGTGCAGAGGAGATTCACCAGGATGTTACTTGGGATGGAGCATTTAAGTTACGAAGAGAGACTGGAGAGGCCAGGTCTGTTTTCCTTGGAGTGGAGGAAGTTAAAAGGGGGCACAATTGAGGTAAATAAAATTATGAGGGGTAACTTTTCCCAGCATCAGAGGTAGATAAAACTAGAGGACATAGATTTAGGGTAAGGACTTAAAAGAGATCTGGGGGGGGGACCTTTTTCACCTAGTGAGTGATGAGTAACAGGAGCACACTGCCTGAGAGAGTGTTGGAAACAGAGCCACTGACAACAGTTCTGTACTGTCTACGTGAGCACTTGAATCGTGCAGGCATAGGAAGATACAGGCCACGTGCTGGAAGACGGGATTATTGCAGATTGGTGCCAACAGGTTAACATTGACATGATGGGCTGAATGGCCTGTTTCCATGCTATATGGCTTTATGACTACCTGTGACCAGATGAGCGCTACAATTATCATCAACATGTCAATTGGTCACAATTATCATCAACATGTCAATTGGTCACAAACCAAAATCCTTTCTTGAAAACAGCACGAGAGTGAACATTGGGTGACGATGGAGGTCAAATAAAATTATAAGAGGCAAGATTGAAAACTGCCAGAGGCTCAAAGGGTGAAAAATCCAGACAGATCATTGTGTTGCAGGTGAGGTGGGGAAGGCCACCTCCATCTTGACGTCCTGATGCTGATCACAAATCCTTTTGTTGGCTTCCGGACCGGGCTTGTGATAGAGACTGGGGTGAGGAATCACAGAGGGTGGGTGGAGCTCATTGCCTCATGGTCAGTGGTGAAAAACATGAGGAAAACATCAGGCATCTGGGCAACACAACAATGTGAAATTTGCTACTGTGTAAATTGTGAATGGCCAGAACAGTAGGTGGTGGACACCTGCGCACGATGCAGGACAGCTAAGGCAATGTGGTCAATTCCAGGCTGCTGGACACAAAGCCAAGAGCAGACAATGAATGAAGTGAACAAAGAACATGAGGCTCTGACAGTGAATGTATGCAACTTCAGCTGAAACACCGAGGCCACAAGAGCCCAGGACACAGAACTTTAACAGGGTTCTTGCAACTTGAACTTGAACGTACATATCCTGTGATACAGAGATTGTAAACAGTGTACACACCCATCACAGCAGTGTATAGGTACAGTGTATAGACCCTGGGATGCATAGCTTTAAAGTCAGTGTACCTGATCCAGGGACTCAGGGCACGGACCATGAGTGTACTCGACCCTGCACATGGAACTGGAACAGTAAATGTATTTCATCCAGGGAACAGAGGTCAGACACTGAACATACCAGACCCCAAGTCCCAGAGCTTGGTCTATGACTGTACCTAGTATAGTATAGTATAGTATAGTATAGAACTTTATTGTCATTCGGTACAAGTACCGAACGAAATTACAGCAGTCACAAAACACAACAAAAAAAAGAAAAAAGTACACAGGACACACGACCCCAAGACAAACATCCATCACAGTGAGTCCAAACACCCCCTCACTGTGATGGAAGGCAACACAACTCTTTACAACTCTTCCCCCCACGCCCACGGACAGGCAGCTCGACCCCTAACGAGGCGACCGACACGCACAGCCCCCGCAAGGGGATGGAAGGCCCCGCGGCCGAGCCGCACCGGGCACTGAAATGTCCCGCGGCCGAGCCGCGCCGGCGATATTAAGTCCAGCGGCCGAGCCGCACCGGGCGATGAAAGGCCCCGCGGCCGAGCCGCACATGGAGTTTGTGCAATTCGGGATGTGCAATGTGCCCCAGTGTTTCCACATCCTGAGAATCTACTTGTGCTTCTTTTCATTTGCTGGTTGCTTCTTTGAACTTGTTCATTGCATCAGCTGTCACGACTATGGTTTCAGAGGTAACTCAGCAGGTCAGGCAGCATCTCAGGAGAGAAGGAATGGGTGATGTTTCGGGTCAAGACCCTTCTTCAGACTGAAGAAGGGTCTCGACCCGAAACGTCACCCATTCCTTCTCTCCTGAGATGCTGCCTGACCTGCTGAGTTACTCCAGCATTTTGTGAATGCGTTTGTACCTTCTCCCAATGACAACGTGGGCTTTCTCCAGTTTCCTCCCATATCCCAAAGACGTGCAGGTTTGTAGGTTAATTGGCTTCTGTAAATTGCCCTGAGTGTGGAGTATGTGAAACTGGGATAACATCGAACTAGTGCAGGTGATCATTGGTGGACATGGACTCGGTGGGACGAAGGGCCTGCTTCCACGCTGTACCTCTAAACCAAACCAAATGTCCAATGTTGGAGATTTTTGGGGGGAATTTGAAATGTGTTGTTTCTTTTGCTATTGAGCAATCTTTGATGAATCTGAACTTCAATTCTTCATAGATGAGGTGGAGGTTCTAGTGACGTTTTGAGCACTGTTTGTCTCTGTGATTCTAAGATGCCATAATATGTGGTCCTTGCAGCACTGTTAGATGCAGTCGAGTGAAGTACAAATTCAAATCTTGAATACTCCGACACTCCCACACTGCATGCAATATGCACTCTGGTTACTGCACTGCGCAATGTGGAACGCAATGCCAAATATATTGCAGAAAATACTTCCTAGAATATGCAATCATGATTACTTAACATTGAAACGCTGGAGTAACTCAGCAGGTCAGGCAGTATCTCAGGAGAGAAGGAATGGGTGACGTTTCGGGTCGAGACCCTTCTTCAGTCTGAAGATAGGTCTCGACCCGAAATGTCACCCATTCCTTCTCTCCTGAGATGCTGCCTGACCTGCTGAGTTACTCCAGCATTTTGTGAAATAAATATCTTCGATTTGTACCAGCATCTGTAGTTATTTTCTTACACTTAACATTAAAATATACCTATGGAATTTATTTATTACATCGATTCTTCATTGTGCACTAAATGCCAAAATTCTGTCCCAAACTTTTACTGGCTTTCCAATATATACTATTCCAATTCTGATTAATCCCATGTTAACTCATTAAGAGATGAGTGCTTTTGATGTATAATTAAAACCCAGAACTGATTTTCATTACGCTGATAAATAAATATAGTCTAAAGCATTTCTTCATAATTTATTCAAACAATGCTCGGAGATATTTAGTTCCAGCTCTGGGAAGTGAAGATTGTGGTAGAATTGTCTTGTGTCTTTTTGTATCAAAGACATGAAAGACTGTTCTAGGTAAGCTAATCACATCCAAATGTGAACTATTCCACCTCACAATCTATTCCTGCGTGCAGGCTTTTCCAGTGATTGTGTGCGGTGAGTGGGGGGATCGGCCGAGCTGGTGAACACAAGTCATTGGAAAGAGCCAGAGATGGTCACTCCAATGATGATTGACCGTTCATTCTCACGGACAGTATCTGACCATTCTTAGGGTCGGCCATCAGTCGTTTAGTTTAGAGATACTGCGCAGAAACAGGCCCTTCGGCCCACCGAGTCCGCACCGACCAACGATCCCTACACATTAACACTACCCGACACACACTAGGGACAAGCCAATTAACCCACAAACCTATTCGTCTTTAGAGTGTGGGAGGAAACCGAAGATCTCTGAGAAAATCCACGCGGTCACGGGGAGAGCGTACAGACTCCATAAAGACAGCACCCGTAGTCGAGATCGAACCCGGGTCTCTGGCGCTGCAAGCTCTGTAGGGCAGCAACTCTACCGCTGTGCCATTGCGTGCCGCTCTAAGGACAGGTCTCAGGGAGAGTGACCATTCACTCTCAGGGTGACTAGTGTGATTGGTCACTCTCAGTGTCAGTGCTTGGCCATCCTCGGGCTCAGTGTCCATTCATTCTCATGGACTGTGCCTGGTCATTCACTGGGTTCGTGACCAGAGGTCGGTGACTGGCCACTTGCAGAGACAATGGCCAGTTACTCTTTGGGTCAGTGACCTGTCAATTTTAGGGTCGGGGTGACCAGTTACTCTCTGTCTTTGACTGGTGATTCTCAGGGACAAAAGTATATTTTTCAGCAACAGTGGATGGAGTCGGTATATTGCTCGTGCGGGTTCACCGATTTCCTTCAGGGGAAACTCTGAACCTGACCTTCAGGCGACCCCAGACCCAGAAATGTTGGCCTTGTCCACTGAAATAGCCTGGCAACTTAGCAAGTAGGGATTCACATTAATTTCTGATCTGTCTGCAATGCTGACAAGCAATGAATACATCAAAACGTATATAAAATAGAATGGGGTTGGTGTGAGGGTTGATTGATATTTGGTGTGAACTCGGCATGGACACAGGGCCCATTTTCCGTGCTATCTGACTCCACTTTATGACTCAACATTTTATTGGGTGGCATTCAATGTTTCAAAATTGTAGTGAGGTCATTAAGTTAAGGCAGCCATTCCTCGATTTATGAAAGGGGGTAAAATGTTGTTGGAAATAAACCTTGTGAAGGTTTGTGAATAAACCTTCTTCACAAGGTTTATTTCCAACAACATTTTACCCCCTTTCATAAATCGAGGAATGGCTGCCTTAACTTAATGACCTCACTACAATTTTGTAAATGGAAAAGGGAGGTATATTGTGGTGAAAAAATAGCTTTGTAAATCAAAGGAGTACTTCAAAGAGGCAAAGGCATTATAGCAAAAATGAATGAATCAAATGTTCATAAAACAGGAAGTGGCCGTGATGTAAGCCAAAGATACTAAAGGAGCAAGATAGACCACTTTGTTGAAATCATGTATACTGAAGTGTAGTACGCAAAGGAGTGTGACGTCCGCCATTTTAGTAAGCAAAACCCGCCGTTCGCTATGCCTCTCGCAGTGTAATCAGTGTTTTGGGGGAACAATATGTGTGATGATACCATAAAAATGCAGAATATATCTCATCTATCAATTCACAGATTTTTGTTATTTTTCTTTAAAAATGTTTCTGCAAGTTTCTGCCTACTAAAATGGCGCCATGACATACGGTTTTTAGGGTCGAGTGGTCAATCTTGCTCTGCTCTACTATCTTCGATGTAAGCTACTGACGGGTGTATGGAACGGAGCCCATGATTATTATTTATTTTGTTTGAATGAGCAGAATACACCATCCACGTCTCACTCATATCAGAGCTGTGGAGAGAAGGACGGATGGAGCCTTGTGCTCATGATAGTGGGATAGGGAACAGCATGGTTGATGGTCAATTTAACTGCCCTAAATGCTATTAAGTGGGATTAACATATGTGAGTTCATGTCGGTTTGCATGGACAAGGTGGGCTGAAGGGCCCTTTTTCTCTGCTGTATGACTAAATTCCTGCCAAAGGGAGATGGAAAGTGGGAGTCCCATATGATAATTTGTTCCACTAATTTACCACT
The DNA here is from genome assembly GCF_053455715.1 of Rhinoraja longicauda. NCBI lineage: Eukaryota > Metazoa > Chordata > Chondrichthyes > Rajiformes > Arhynchobatidae > Rhinoraja > Rhinoraja longicauda. The sequence goes on from NC_135978.1 coordinate 13,380,037, forward strand.
GTTCACCATGACTTCATGTACATTCACACTGGACACCGTGGCCTGTGAAGTCCCAGAATTCCTGGACCAGGCTTGTAGTTGCCTGAATGGGCAACACTGCCTACATTTAACATCAAACGATGATGGTCGGAGCCTATTCAGCTGCATAGGACATGGGTGATGTCTAACAGGGACAGTAAGCAGCACTTTGGACTAGTGATTGGAACATGACTTTAAAACATCTGTCCTGTGTGAGCTTTTGATATTCACACTAGGAGAAAGCACCACCAAGGCCTAACCTTGATAGAAACAGAAACATAGTAAAATCGGTGCAGGAGTAGGCCATTTGGCCCTTTGAGCCAGCACCGCCATTCAACATGATCATGGCTGATCGTCTAAAATCAGTACCCTGTTCCTGCTTTTTCCCCATATCCCTTGATTCCTTTAATCCTGAGGGCCAAATCCAACTCTCTCTTGAAAACATCCAGTGAATTGGCCTCCACTGCTTTCTGTGGCAGAGAATTCCACAGATTCACAACTCTGGGTGAAAAATGTTTCCTCGTCTCAGTCTTAAATGGCCTACCCCTTATTCTTAAACTGTGATCCCTGGTTCTGGACTCCCCCAACATCGGGAACATTTTTCTTGCATCTAGCCTGTCCAATCCTTTAAGAATTTTATAAGTTTCTTTCAGATCCCCTCTCATCCTTCTAAATTCCAGTGAATGCAAGCCCATTCGACCCATTCTTTAATCATGCCGTTCATCAGACTTTAATGCCACAAATATCATCATTTACAAACATTTATATAGGAAGGGATGAGTTGAATATGTTTATTTCTCCCTTCGCAGATGTTACCTAACCTGCTGATTATTTTCAGTGCATCCTTCACTTTATACATTAGATTGACAGTTTAAAGTTATCTGCCAAAGCTAATACTTTAATCTGAAACGATTTAATCTTTTAATCCCTTTTAGGCTTTTACGAGATTGCTGAATCACAAATCTGCCAAGCACACCTGCCGAAGACTTGGATACCCATTCAGCCATGGGACTTCATTGCTCTGAGCTGCACCTACACCCGGCTGTGCAGGTAAGATGTTACTGGCACCCAGTCATGGTTGGGATGGGGCAAACTTTGATGTGCGATGCCCTCCTGGCAGGTAACCTTTAGGCTTTCCCCATCAAATCCCGTTGTGGCCTGGATTTATCTCCTCTCCACCAAAGGCATTGGCTTTTGAAGAATTTTATAACATGGGAACTGGCCTTTTTCCCAGCTCCGCCAATTCTCCTCTCATCCCGACTTAATCTTAAAAACTTAATCTTGAAAACTATAAGGCGTACTTTCAAAGTGAGAGGAAGGAGTTTTAAAGAGGGACCAAGCAGCATGTTTTGTTACACAGAGTGGTTCATACCTGGAACTCGGTGTTAGAGGAGTCCAGGAGTCAAGAGAGTGTTTTATTGACATACGTACCAAAGGGAATAAATAAATTCTTACTTGCAGCAGCACAACAGATTTGTATACACTGTAGTCAATAGATTATATCATAAACAAACATGAAAATGTTCAATAAATGAAAGAATGGCATTGGAATTAGATTGCAATTCCTAGGTTTTAGAGGCATTTAGATAAACACATAAATAGGCAAGATACAGAAGGAAGTAAATGAGATTAGTTTAAATTGGCAAAAGGTCATTATGGATGTGTTGGGCCAAATGGCCTGTTTCTGAGCTGTATGACTGGCAATATTTTTTTCTATGTCTATTCTACCTTGTGAACTTACCCAGGCTATCCCTAATTGCTTTGATGTGGTGGGTTAACCAATGCCTCACTTATGGACCTACGTCATTCATGATCCACCACATGGAATGCTGGAAGTGATAACCACTTCCTGTCTCACCTGAAATCATCTAGGTGTACTTCCTGAATCGGAGGTAGGAGGCTTGGCTGATTTTTGTTTCTTTTCACTGGATTTGGGATGGGTTATTCAGCATTTATCTGCACTCATTAACGGAGCCATTTCTTGAGAAAATAATAATGTTTTTAAATAGCATTTTTGGCATGGTGGATTCTCTGAAGGTGAAGGGTGGTGAATCTGTGGAATTCATTGCCACAGAAGGCTGTGGAGGCGAAGTCAATGGAGATTTTTAAGGCAGAGATAGATAGATTCTTGATTAGTACTGGTGTCAGGGGTTATGGGGAGAAGGCAGGAGAATGGGGTTGAGAGGGAAAGATAGATCAGGTATGATTGAGTAGACTTGGCAGAGTAGACTTGATGGGCTGAATCGCCTAATTCTGCATCTATCCTATGCACCGTAGATTTATGAACCTACAAAACCATCAAAGAAAACATTATGGCATTTGACTACTTGGTTGCTAAAGGAACAATCTTAGCATCATCAGGGATGATAAGGAGGCAAAGTTGTTCAAAGCAATTTGGAGCTTAATGCCCAGCCTTAGTCACCAATTGTGGAACAACAGAAGCAGAGAAACACAGATGTTATGATGAAGTACTTTAACTATGAACAAATTGCTTTGTAAACCTTCAGCAGGCCATGGTGAATATTCCAAAAGAGGATGTAGGATATGGGAGTTATGGCTTTTACCATGTAGGATCAAATCCCTCCATCATGGAGTCACATTACAATAGACAATAGACAATAGACAATAGGTGCAGGAGTAGGCCATTCGGCCCTTCGAGCCAGTACCACCATTCAATGTGATCATGGCTGATCATTCTCAATCAGTACCCCATTCCTGCCTTCTCCCCATACCCCCTGACTCTGCTATCCTTAAGAGCTCTATCTAGCTCTCTCTTGAATTACATTTTTTACACCAGAGACTGTAGATACTCTTTTAGCCAAAATAAAAAACTGCTGAAAGATCTCAATGGAATCGATGGAATGTTCCAACCGAAAATGTCCACTTCCTTCCACAGAATCTGCCTGACCTGCTGAATTGCTGCATCAGTTTGTTTATTGCGCGTTGTTAATCATCTTAGGTTGTGAATCCTGGCTGTTGGAGCCTGGCCAGCTGGGTCAAGAATGAAATAATTGGCTGACAACTTAATTATTTGCTTGCTGGCTGCCAGGCCAAGCATCGCCACTCTTGAAACATTCTGGCATTGCTTCTGGCACTCGCAATGAAAGTGCTGTGAATATGAAGGCCAGTTTAAATCTTCTCCTTCACCAGAGGCTCTAAGCTGTGAATATTGATGCAGATTGTGTGCACTCAATGGCAAGATCAATAAAACTTGTATAACTTGTACAAATTTAATGTGAATGAATGTCATAATTATCATGGTATGTATCATTTCATTATCCTGGTATGAATGTGGTGTATCGTACAACTTTAATTTCATACAAAAAGATTAAATTTATGAAGCATAAAGTATTTACACTGAGTGAAATCGATTGAAGCTGGCTCATCCAATGAGCATAGAACACACAACCATTCATCTCTTCTCTTCGAAAACCGGCATCCATCGTACAGCAGCTTGTTCTCCAAAAAGAGAGCAAGTTTCTTTTAAAAAATAATAATTTCGTATCTCTAAAGAAGGTCCAGATGAACCCTGCAAACTTTGCTTCTGACAGACGTGAAGCAGTTGAACACCCATCATTTTGTGCATCTAGAGGCCAGTTTCTGGGTCTTTGCGGGCATAATGGAGGAGAGATAGATAATATCAATCTATGACCAATTCTGTGACCTGCGCTCACATCCAGTGGGATGCAATGATCATTTAATTCATATTATCTTCCACTTCTTCCAATTCTCTCATGTCGAGCTAATTCAACAACCATCTGCACAATTCATCAGCTCATTGTTAATGAGCCTAAAAACTCGGGACTCTGACTGCCATTTGACCGGCAGAGAGTTGTGACAAATGGGTCCTTTTTAGGCTGCTGTGATCTAACGAGTGGACTACTGCAGAGATTGGTCTTCAACCTCGATTGTGCATTATTTACATTGATGACGTGGAAGAAGGAATGAAATGTGAGGTCCTCAAGTTTGCCGGTCAAATGAAAACAGGTGGGGAGTGGGAAATGCAAACTAATGGGAGAGTTACGGATAAGGGGACATGACTACAAGATAACGGGCCATTTAAAACTGAGGTGCAGAGAAATTTCTTCTCAGAGGGCAGTGAATCTCTAAAACTCTCTGTCCCAGAGATTGGTGGAGGCTAGATTATTACATTTACTTAAGGTGGAGACAAATAAATATTTGAAAAATTTAGATTTAGTTTTTTAGATTTAGAGATGCAGCACGGAAACAGGCCCTTCGGCCCACCGAGTCCGTGCCGCCCATCGATCCCCGCACACTAACACTATCGTACACACACTAGGGACAATTTTTACATTTACCCAGTCAATTAACCTACACACCTGTACGTCTTTGGAGTGTGGGAGGAAACCGAAGATCTCGGAGAAAACCCACGCAGGTCACGGGGAGAACGTACAAACTCCGTACAGACGGCGCCCATAGTCAGGATCGAACCTGAGTCTCCGGCGCTGCATTCGCTGTAAGGCAGCAACTCTATCGCTGCGCCACCGTGCCGTCCAAATTGAGGAATTGAGGATTATGGCACGGAATCACAGGGCAGGCTTGATGGGCCTGGTGACTTATTCCAGCTTCTGTTTTCTTGTGTACTCCATCTGCTACCCTCACCATTTGCAGTCCAGCATAACTATTGTCAAAACTATTTTGGAAATCCAAGTGGATCACATCTTTCAGATTACCATCCTGCACCAGTTTACTCACTCTGTTCAGCAATTTTAATGCTGTCATCAGGTTAACACCCTATGGTGATCACAGCCTGTGATACCTGCTCTCTTTAACTCTCATTCTTCTCACCACAGATTTAGTTTAGCTTAGTTTAGAGATACAGCACCGAAACAGCCCCTTCGGCCCACCGTGTCCGTGCCAACCAGTGATCCCCGCACATTAACACTATCTTACACACACCCGGGACAATTTACATTTATACTAAGCCAATGAATCTACAAGCCAATTAACCTACAACCTATAAACTTGTACATATTTGGATTGTGGGAGAAAACTGGCGATGTCAGAGAAAACCCACGCTGTCACGGGGAGAACGTACAAACCCCATACGGACAGCATCCGTAGTTGGGATTGAACCCAGGTCTCTGGTGCAGTAAAACGCTGTCAGGCAGCAAATCTACCGCTGCCACCATGCCTCCGCTTATGATGTTAATTAATTACTGTTAATGGAGATTGTAGGAGTGCTCTCTTTGTCCTGTGTCTGGCAGTGTCTCTGGCTGATGTTGCTTGCAAATATTTCAACTGTAATATTCACATACTGGACATCATTGAGAATGGGTACATTCTAGGGGGTTCCTTGTCCTGCCACGTTAAGGCCTGGTGTCCGGGCAGTATTGCATCAATGAATCCATGCCGTCAGCTCCTTCCACTCACTGCTTCATGCAGCTGCCTCAGGCTGTAATCCACTCACCCGCTCGACCAGCCACTGCAGGGACTGCCACGGCTGCCCCCGCCAGCAGCACCATCCACAACCACCACAAATGCTCCATCTGGCAACTCAATCAGGCCCCCCCCCCCCCCCCGCTTCCTTGCACCGAGGTCACCACAACCCGCTTCCTGAGCTGATCATGGATCATGAAGTTGCTTTCCATGGAGTTCAGTTTGTGGAGAGTTTACAGCCACTGACTTTCCCCTTCACCTTCCATCTGCTGTCTTGGATGAGCCGTTAAGTAAAAGGTTTTCAAGTTGTCTTCTCATTAAGCACTCAAGCACCATTGATAACCCATGTTTCTTCAGTGCTGTATTGATCATTCTCACTTATCACTTGATACTGAATGATGTGGTGAAACAGTTATTGATAAACACCATTTCTTAAATAACTTAAATGGACATGAATGAAATTGAAGATGATTGTCCAATACTAGTTCTTCTAATGTCTTGAGATAAGTAAGTGGATTTCAGTTCTTAGATACTTCACTCTGTTGTAGTCCAACACCCAAAACATTTTCTCTTGATTAATTTTGCTTGATTATGAAAATGTTGCCAATCCCTTTAACACAATGTTCAATGGATTGTCTTTAGAAAGATTCTGTTGTTCATTTCCAGTTCTGTAAAGTGCTTTCTCTGACTTGCCCAAGTTATTTAGTTTAGTTTAGTTTTGAGGTACAGTGCAGAAACAGGCCCTTCGGCCTACTGAGTCCGCACCGATCAGCAATCCCTGCACATTAACACTATCTGACACACACTCGGAATAATTCACATTTATACCAAGCCAACTAACCTACAAACCTGTAAGTCTTTGGAGTGTGGGAGGAAAACGAAGACCTTGGAGAAAACCCACACGGGTCAAGAGGAGAACGTACAAACTTGGTACAGACAGCACCCTTAGTCAGGATCAAACCAGGGACCCGGTTCTCTGGCGCTGTAAGGCAGCAACCCTACCGCTGCATTACTGTGCCACCTACACTTTACTAGCTTTTAGCTAATGGAAAAAACCCATGATCAACTGGCTTAATGTTTGCCAGGATGTTCATTGTGAATCTCTTCTAAAATGGTGTCAGCACACAAAATGACAGCTTTGTGCCTCCATGTGACACAGTCTGGTTCCCCTGACAACTCAATGCAGCCCTATGGTCTTTCTCTGAACAATTAATCTGATTCAATTTATTCCCTTAAAGTTTTCTCATGGTCATTTTGGAATAATACCTTGCTGTCCTCTTGGCTACTTTCTTTCCAATCAGAAAACGCATGTTATTATTTTCAAAGTGACGTTCATACTTGTCCCTAAATTTGAATTCTCATATTTTAACCTTGACAGTACTTTGGTAAATGAATTTTGTTTCAAACTTTTATGCACTGCAATGTGATCACATTGAAATAAAGGAATTGCTCAGCTTTGTATCTTCAGCACAGCCATTTTGGTGTTGCTGATTTACCAAGAATTACAATACAAAGGCACTGGGCGCAACACTGAGGTGAAATGTCAGCCTGACAGGAATTCGTTTTGTTTGAATGGAGAAGACAATTCGAAATGCTCTTTTTTCAATTTGAGCATAATTTCTCTCATTCTTTGCTAATGTACATGACGCAAATTCAATTGAAGATTTGGATTTTCAGTACTTAAGGCCATTAGTACATCATCTTGGCAGATTATTATGCATCACGTCCTGCTCAATGTAGCTTGAAAGATCTTTGGTAATGATATTACACCATATGGTACTTTACAAATGATTGCTGCATCTCGTGTGTATTAATCATCAAATATTCCTAACTTTCCTTGTCAATATTCGACTGAACCTGTGCACGTGACAGATCTAGCTTGGTTAAAACATTGACTTCTGGCAATTTTGTCTCTAAATCCTGTGAGATAGATGATAGTCAAGATTTATTATCAACTGCCTGGTCTAATGTCATTTTGTAAACATTACATAATCAAGCAATGTTTGTTCTCTTTATATACTGTGACTATCTTCAATGGAATTCCATTTAATTTTAATTAATCTAACTCTTCCTCCATTTGGTTCATCAACACATAAATTTCGGTCATGTTGAAGATGATGCTCGGTTATTTTCACCTGTCTTGATGGGCATTGTGTTCAGATGTGTCTTAGAGCATCAATGCATACTCTTTCAATAATATATCTGTGTGGTTTGGAAACATTATACTGAGCTCCCTTTTCCAGTCTTCAGTTCATTGAACACATCTTCGCCCATCACTGTTGCTCAATTAATTTAATCAATGGTGATTTTACTCGCTGGATCACGTAACACACTAAATATTTCAGCCGGCCTAAATTATTCAGTATTTCAACTGAACATGTGTTCAAGTTCGCTGCTCTTTTTGTCAGTGATGCTTGGCTGAACCTATCAAGATATGTACCCTCGCCCACGTTTGAGCTATCTTCACGTTCTTTTTAAAAAATGTTATTCATTTTATTTAAATTTTAACAAAACACATACATGTTACAGCTCATCGTACCCAATGATACCTACATTATAAATTCGATTATACATTATAAATTCGATTATTCATGTATTGTTCTGTATTATCTCCCCACCCACAACCCCCCTCCCCCCCCCCCACCCCCAGTTAGAAAAAAGAGGAAAAAGGAGAAGAAAGAAAGAAAAAAAAAGAAAGAAAGAAAGAAAGAAAGAAAGAAAGAAAGAAAGAAAGAAAGAAAGAAAGAAAGAAAGAAAGAAAGAAAGAAAGAAAGAAAGAAAGAAAGAAAGAAAGAAAGAAAGAAAGAAAGAAAGAAAGAAAGAAAGAAAGAAAGAAAGAAAGAAAGAAAGAAAGAAAGAAAGAAAGAAAGAAAGAAAGAAAGAAAGAAAGAAAGAAAGAAAGAAAGAAAGAAAGAAAGAAAGAAAGAAAGAAAGAAAGAAAGAAAGAAAGAAAGAAAGAAGGAAACCTGGAGACAAGAAGGAAACACTTCCGGCTAATTTCTTATTAAATTCTTTTTAAGGGTATCAAAACAATCCTGAAATTAAATATTTCCAATTCTTAATCCTAGTTTTAAAGTTCTTGATGCTCATTTTGCTGCATTTAGCGATACATTTGAATTAAACTAATTCCATTTTCTGTCTTAACCACATAAACATGGTACATAAGCACCAGTTGTGCCTTGATCTCACTGCTTCCACCTCCACTCTGTGCCTTCTTGCTGTGAAAAGCACTTGTTGGTGAAGGAATCACACCACTGGGTTTGCTTTAACTCACCACTGGCTTTCGTTGCTTACACAGAGGATATCTTCTTATTGACTTTTGCTGCCCTGTTGTTTTAAATTGACTCAGGTACGTTTGATGTCTTCCATTACAGATGTGGCAATTACTCCTGCCAGTTTCATCCATATGTTGAGGACTCTGCTTTGAAACATTAACATTCAAAACAACACGTTGAGTGCAAGCTGCCAATATATTAGTCAATTGCACAGGACAAAACCGTGAATCATTTCTCAATACTCAAGACACATGATCAAATACAAGGTTCTGCATTTGGTAACTTTAAATTTGCTCATCAATTAAACAGCAAACAAAAGCACTGCACAGTGAAGGAAACAAATGCACAAAAGATGCAATGGAGAGGCAGGACCTTCAACCAGGAGAAGTGCTTGCTGGCAGCTTTCCCTTGCTTTTGATTTCCAGTTCTAAATCTGTAGCTCTGCACTATTTCTGATGGTTTGGGATTAAATGAGTCTGTAATTTTTACATTGCTGAACAAAACATCTTTTGCTTTTTGAGCCATTAGAAAATTTACGAACCAACTGTACATGTTGGAACCCATTCCATTCAGAAGAATGGCTTTCCCTGCACCAGAGCAGCATTATTTTGTGCAGCCACAGTTCCACCAGTCAATCGGTCTTCAACTTTGACTCTGCAAAGCATTTGCGTGCCCTCTCTTTTTGAACTGAAAGCTTCAAGCACCTATTTACATACACCCAGGCTTCCAACACAACCACACCTTGAGTGGAGCAGATATTTTGTATTCTATTTCTGATAACTTTCCCACCAAGATGTCTCTCAAAGACAGAAAAAAATATCCCTGCGGTGTGTATAGTTCACTAGCCATAATCTCTGACTCATTAAACTGAAACCAGTTCGCCCCCTCGGTTTTCTTTTCTCAACGCAATACACATGAAAGATCAGCCACATCGTACCTTTCCCACTTTCTCACTTGCCCAAACCACTCGAGCAGGAGCTTGTGGTATGCAGTTTGTTCCATGCAGAGTAGTATGAGCCACTGCTATACTCATTGATATTATTTGTGTTCCAATCTGGGAGGCACAGTGGCAGCTGGAGCTGCTGCCTCACAACGTGAAAGACCCGGTTTTGATCCTGATCTTGCATACTGGCTGTGTGGAGTTTGCACGTTCTCTCTGTGACTGCGTGGGTTTCCTCCAGCTTTCCCACATCCCAAAGACGTGCAGGTTTGTGGATTAATTGAGCTCTGTACATTACCCCTCGTGTGTAAGGAGCGGATGAGACAGTGATAACACAGGACTCGTGTGAATGGGTGATTGATGGTCGACATGGACTCAGTGGACGGAAGGGCTTGTCTTCATGCTTTATCTCTGAGCTAAGCTAAACTGCTGAGGTGATTGCTAATTTTGTTTGCTCATAGGAACGTCTTCTTAATTGACACCATTATGTTCCTTGGTGAAGGCACAATGAACTGCAGATTCCGGTTTACACTAAAAACATTCCACCGATTGTTTCTTCATGTGAGATCCATTGGCCACCTCTCAGGATTAAGCTGCAATGTAATTCAAACGCTTTATGTGAATAAAGGCAACGTTGGTGTTTCCCATCAGTGGAATGTCTCGGACCAAAGTCAAGTCAAGTCAAGTCAATTTTATTTGTATAGCACATTTAAAAACAACCCACGTTGACCAAAGTGCTGCACATCAAAGGTCGCAGTTCAACATAAAGGGTTAGCAGTTGCAGAAAGAGATGAGGAAGAATATTTTCACCCCAAGAGTGGAAGATCTTTGGAATTCTCTACCCAAGTGGCTTGTGGAAGATCGGTCATACAAGACAGAGTGGCGATGTACCATCACCAGGACTTGGAGGGGAAATTGCCATTGACGGTGTTTCCATTGAGCTGAAGCCATCATACCTCATGGTAGTAGAGTTCAAGGATAGAAGAGGTGCTGTTGGAGTAAAGAGATCAATGAATGGTTTTAGATGGAAGGGATATAGGGTTAGTGCAGAGAACAGATCACACATCAGCCATGTTCTCATTGAACGATAGAGCTGGCATGAGGGGCAGAGTGGATTATTCCTGCGTCTGTTTGTTCACACAGAACACTTGCATTCTGATGTTTTATACTCGTACATTACTTGGCTAGCTGTTCTAATGTTGAGATAATGTTGTAATACACTGCTTATCTTTTATCCAGTCACTTAACCATACCTCACATGCGTACGTGCATCATACAAATACACCAGCTTGTCTGCCTTCTGAAGAGAAAACCCCTCTAAGTGCCAGTCATGACAATGGCTACTCCCAGTGAGTTTTGGAAGAATCTGGCCCATTGTATTTTAAGCAATTCCACATCAGCTTCTGTTGTCTCGGCAATCCAGGCACTGCACTGAGTTCCAGACTACACAGTGTTTCTCTCACCAGTGATCTTAAACAGGTTTATGCAATAGGCAGACAGCATGGACTAAAAAAAAGCTCTGCTAAAATTAATTCTCAGCTTCATGAAAGCAGGTGACTGCAGGAAACAACAACAGGGGAGAAAAACAACAGGCCAGAGCGATGAATTGTATTGTGGGAACAGAAAATACAGGTCCAAAATAATGAAAAGTAAATTTAGGACTAAGGTCAGAATGTTCTCCACTGCTTTTCCACAAAGCACACTTTTCTTTCAGAACTCCAAACCCATAGATTTCATTTGTGTCGGCAGCTTACTTATGAAACCTATGCTTTTAAACCATTATATACAGAAGCTCCTCCAGGAATCTGTCAGCTTCATGACTTCTCTGCCAAATTACAAATCAATATCACTTTCACATTTCTGATTCACAGCGGAGATTACCACAGCGGAGATTCCAAGCAAATAAAAGAATGCTCCAGCCAATTCCGGTAAGGACAGCAGTACCGTGCACTTTGACGGTGCCTTAAGTATGGCTGTCTCACAGATCCTGTTACCCACTGGCAGTAACGTAAAAGGTTATTACCCCTGGCGAGGAAATGTCTTGAAGGAGTTTGGAAAGAGTGGGAAGGTTGGATTGGGACATTATTGGAGGAGAGGACACAAAGTGCTGAAGTAACTCAGTGGGTCAGGCAGCGTCGGATTTTCTGCCTGACCCATTGAGTGTTTTCCAGCACTTTGTGTCCTTTTGTGCAAACCAGCATCTGCATTTCCATGTGTCTACATTATTGGAGCAAGTTCTATAGCACAGCATGATTGAAGGGTAGATGAAGATGAAGAAAACATTAAGTGTTGGGGGCACTCAGTGACTAAGGCACGGTGGTGCAGCAGTAGAGTTGCTGCCTTACAGCGCTTATAGCACCAGAGACCCGGGTTCGATCCCGACCACGGGTGCTGTGTGTACGGAGTTTGTACGCTCCCCTGTAACCACGTGGATTTTCTCCTAGATCTTCGGTTTCCTCCCAAACTCCAAAGACGTACAGGCTTGTAGGTTAATTGGCTCGGTATAAATGTAAATTCTCCCTAGTGTGTGTAGGATAATGTTAATGTGCGGAGATCGCTGGTCGGTGCGGTCTTGGTGGGCCAAAGGGCTTGTTTCCGCGCTGTATCTCTAAACTAAACTAAAAATCTGCAGAGGGATTGGACAGACACCGTTTCAGGTCCTGACCCTTCTTCAGATTGAGGAAGATGAGTTTGGAGGCCAGAGCCGAATAATTGATGGGACAGCAATTACATTGCAGCAGGGCATTGAGTAGAGTGGACATAAAGAGAGGTGGGAGATGAGGAAAGGGGAAGGCAAGACCTGAAGAGATTACAAATAGGGTTACTAGTTTGATTTAAACATGATGATAGTTTGATGACTTGATAGAAACTCTTGCGCGTGACTTAATGATGCAAGGAATGTCATTCATAACACAGCTGGAGATGGTTGGGCAGAGGACTTTGCCCTCAGGTACTCCTGCAGGAAAAGCTGGGACAGTGATCATTGACCTTCAATCATCGTCCCTTTGTTCAAGAAGTATAAGAAAATAACTGCAGATGCTGGTACAAATCGAAGGTATTTATTCACAAAATGCTGGAGTAACTCAGCAGGTCAGGCAGCATCTCGGGAGAGAAGGAATGGGTGACGTTTCGGGTCGAGACCCTTCTTCAGAAGGGTCCCTGCAGTCATGATTCCCCTTGACTTCACTATTGATTTTGCACTCAATCAAATTTTACCCTGATGTCACCTCTGAAATTCACTGCACCGTCCATATTTGGTGCAAGGCTCTGTTGAGGTCTGAATCTGAGTGTTCCTTGTGAAATTCAAACTGCGCCTCACAGAACAGGTTATTGGAGAATATATGCAGCCTCATAATGCATGGCATTGGACTGATTGGCCATTAATTAGCCAGTTGGAGTTGTCCTGCTATTTCAGGACGGAACATTTAAAATGCAATTTAGCCATGTTATTGGGCGCCATCAGCGATGGCAGCCTTGCCAACGGTCTCTGTCTTTCTGCCTTTTTTGTTATTTTTAGTGTGTTTTAAAAGAATGTGTTAAAAATGTTCTCTGGTTTGTTTTATGTGGGGGTGGGGGTCATTGAAAAAGCCATTGTACAAATGAACAGCAGCAATTGTGAGACATTCAGATTGTAGAGCTTTGTTGAGAATGAAGGCTGGATAAAGAAAATTTCAGAATTACACATCATTCCATGAGGGTCAAGTTAGGGCTTCAAGCATAATTTTCACTTCATGACATCTTCTGCAGTTTTTTTTGTGGATCGATTTTAATGCCTGACTCTACTGAATAATCCATTCCTTACAAGATTATCTGTAGTTTGATATGCCTTATCATTAAAGCAGAAGGTTTTTTTCTTAAAGTTTGGAGATTCAATTATCCAAGCCTAATTTCAATGGAGAAACACTTATTTTACAAATTTTGACTGAAGGACTGGAGGAAAACATTTGCATTTCAGAGGAGATTACAAGGTTCTGGGATGTAAGAGACCCATCTTCAATAGGTAATTTTCTATCCTGTCCACTCTAGATGCAAAGTTAACTCTCTTCAAAGATGTCATTAAACAGTTCTTTAAAATACAACTGAATAAAATGGCACTTTTTTAGACCGTCCTTCCCTTGTGTGATGTGGAGGTCGAAGGTTATTTTGGCACCTTGTTTGCTGTCATTGCAAAGGCACGTTGAAACAGAAGGTATGGTTAAAGCACCAGCTATGATTACACTGATTCCAACTCCAGCAATGCAAATTTGTGATTAAATGTAGCATCCCATTGCCCGTAATGGTTAGAGCTGACATCAATTCCGACAAGGAACTAATGGTGCCTCCAAATGTCCATTACTTAGGATATAGATGGATCCCACGGATATCTGAGGTTGTTGCCTCCAAGTGTGAAAGCTTGCATGTCTTATTGTATTCTTGAAGCCAATGTGTTGAAAGACCATGAGTGCCAAGATCAACTGCAGATAAATTGTGGAATAAATTGTGCCCATAACCCAGGATGTGAGGGAAGAAGGCCGAAGGGCTAGAATGCACATTTATTTGTGAGACCTTCTTGGACAGGCATCTGGAACCAGGGCAAAAATTATTTCTTAATTTAATTTAATATCTGCGCATTGGAGGCATGGCCAGCACTTATAGCCAATTTCTAATTGCACTTGAGAAGGATGTAGTGTGCTGCTTTCTTAACCATTGCTGCCCTGGTGAAGGTACACTCTTTAGACTTTAGTGATACAGTGCGGAAACAGGCCCTTTGGTCCGCTGAGCGTCTGTCGTCAGGATCACACCCGGCGCTGTAAAGGGCCTGTCCCACTTAGGTGATTATAAGGCGACTGCCGGCGACTAGGCTGTCGCCGACAGTTCGCCGGGTGTCGCGGGCATGATCGTGAGGAGTCTCCCAAGAATCGTAGTGTATCTCAGCGCGTCGCTGAGAAATCAACCGGCGTGAAATTTCTCGGCGACAGCTGGCTTGTCGCCAGGTATCGTTGCTTATTGCGGGCGCTGTCACATGCTGTCCCCAGGTTTGTTAGGTTCTCTTAGATGCATTTGGAAGCACATAATATTAAAATAAGTAAAGTCATTTGAAGATACCATAAAATACTTGTGTTTCACCAATTTATTATAGAGCGACTAGGCTTGTATACACTGGAATTTAGAAGGATGAGAGGAGATCTTATCGAAACGTATAAGACTATTATTGGGCACGTTAGAGGCAGGAAACACGTTCCCAATGTTGGGGGAGTCCAGAACAAGGGGCCACAGTTTAAGAATAAGGGGTAGGCCATTTAGAACTGAGATGAGGAAAAACTTTTTCAGTCAGAGAGTTGTGAATCTGGAATTATCTGCCTCAGAAGGCAGTGGAGGCCAATTCTCTGAATGCATTCAAGAGAGAGCTGGATAGAGCTCTTAAGGATAGCGGAGTCAGGAGGTATGGGGAGAAGGCAGGAACGGGCTACTGATTGAGAATGATCAGCCATGATCACATTGAATGGCAGTGCTGGCTCGAAGGGCCGAATGGCCTCCTCCTGCACCTATTGTCTATTGTCTATTGTTTAGTTTTGTTTATTGTCACTTATACCGAGGTACAGTTAAAAGCTTTTGTTGTGTGCTAACAGCATAAAGACAATACATGGTTACAATCGAGCCATTTACAGTGTATAGATACATGATAAGGGAATAAAGTTTAGTGCACGGTAAAGATCATAAGTGATAGTAGAATTGGGCCATTCGGCCCATCAAGTCTACTCCCCCATGCAATCGTGGCTGATCTTTCTCTCCCACCTAACCCCATTCTCCTGCCTTATCCCCATAATCTCTGACACCGGTACTAATCAAGAATCTACCTATGTGTAGGAAAGAACTGCAGATAATGGTTTAAATCGAAGGTATATACAAAATACTGGAATAACTCAGCAGGCCAGGCAGCATCTCTGGAGAGAAGGAATGGGTGACATTTCGTGTTGAGACCCTTCTTCAGAATCTATCTCTGCCTTAAATATATCCACTGACTTTGCCTCCACAGCCTTCTGTGGCAAAGAATCCCTCAGATTCACCACCAGTAAAGTCTGATCAAAGCTAGTTCGAGGGTCACCAACGATGTAGATAGTAGTTCAGGACTGCTCTCTCGTTATGGTAGGATGATTCAGTTGCCTGATAACTTAATTTATGTTGATTCAGTATTGATTAGTAACTAATTCAGTTATCTAGCAGTGCTAACAAAAAGACCAAGATCGTACCCTCAGATCAGATGCTTGACCAAGGGCTGTGTAGGACTGCAGATGTCTCTGAAATCCAATGGACCAGATTTCAGCCTAAGTAGCAAATCACGAGGTTGTCTTGCAGCATAATATGGAAGATGTACAGTAAGTGGAAGTGTAAATGTTAGTTCAAGTGGCAAGGCTGAGAGTGACCCTGTACTTACAGTAAGGTTGCGTTGGGTGTGGCTAATGTTTGATGCTGATCAGAGCAATGTGACATAGTTTCACCCACAAATAGTTAAAAATGACATTCTGAGCCAAGAGATCAGTCCGAAGAAGGGTCTTGACCCAAAACGTCACCCATTCCTTCTCTCCAGAGATGCTATCTGTCCCGCTGAGTTACTCCAGCATTTTGTGTCTACAAGAGGTCATACGATACACCTGGCACAGTAAATAAATCACCAGCACAAGCAGAGCTCCTGGCGGAATGTGTTTCGATGAATTTCTGGAGTGTCACAAAACAGCCTAGAAAATATGTTAATGTCTGTTTCATTTTGGTAGAAATTATAAACAATTGGTGGAATCTTTCAGCCCGTATCTCCACATGGAAAGTCCTTACCCGAGTAATCTCAATTAATATGCATTCCATGCTTCTGCGCTTTCTAAGGCGTCTTGTTAGACTGATTCTGGGATGCAAAGGTAATTAGACCAGTTATTATTATAAACAATTAGCTGCTGCTGGGCTGCCAACTTGGCACATCACTCATGGGTTGGAGTGAGGAAAGCAGCCAGGAACTCGGCTTCATATTATCTTCAAATTATGTCTCCTGGTTAGAGTGGGAACATAGGTATAAAGTCATAGAGTTTTACAGCACAGTTGCAGGCCTTTCCACCCATCTTGTCCATGCCAACCAAGTTGGCACACTGTGCTAGTGCTATTTGCCTGCAGTTAGTCCTTTACCCTCTTAAATCCTTCCTCTCCATATATCAGTCCAAATGTGTTTTAAAAGTCGTGATTGCATTCTCTTGCGCAGCTTTCTCAGGCAGCTTATTCCAACTACGAACTATTCTCCGGGTGAAAACGTTTACCCTGAGATCCCTCTTCAACCTCTTCCCTCTCACCTTAAGCCAATGCCCTCTAGTTTTAGAATCCTCTCTCCAGGGAAAAAGACTGTGAGCGTGCACTTCGTCCATGCCCCTCGTGATCATGTGCACGTCAATAAGGTCACCCCTCAGCCTCCTACGCTGCAAAGAAAAAAGTCCCAATCTATCCAAACTCTCCCATAACTCTAGCCTACAAGCCCATGTAACACCCTAGTGAATCTCTTCTGCACCATTTCCAACGTAGTGACATCCTTCCAATAGCTAAACCAGAATTGCAGAGTTCTCCAAGTGTGATCTCACTGATAACGTACAGCTGCATCATGACGTCCGAACGTTTGGAATCCCAATGAAATTGAGAAAGTCAAAGGCCTTCTTCACCACACTGTCCAACTGAGATGCCATTTTCAGTGAACCACTACTCCTAGATCTCAATGCTCTGCAACACTCGCTGTTTACTGTGTAAGTCATGCCCCAGTTAGACATACCAATGTGCAACACTTCATACTTGTCAGAGTTACATTCCATTTGCCATTCCTTGGTCCTCTTTCTCAACTGATCTAGATCCTGTTGTATACTTCGATATCCTTCCTCACTGTCCATCATACTGTCAATTTTGGTCTTTTAATTTATTTTAATCTTCTAATTTACTAACAATGTAAACTTCGGTGCCATTCAAATCATAATGTAGAAAACATTATGCCTCCATAATTATCCTTCACTCCTTCCTCCAAGCCTATTTTGAATCCAAATGGGTAGCTCACCTTTGATTCCATACGCTCTAACCTTCCAGACTGGCCTATCGTGCCCCGGTCGGCCTTGCTAAAGTCCATGCAGACAAAGTCCACTGCCCTGTCCTCATTAATCCTCTTCAAAGCCTGTATCAGATTTGTGAGACACTATTCCCACGTATAAAGCCATGCTGACTATGCTGCCAAATCAAGTACCGGTAGATCTTATACCTAAGAATCCTCTCTCACATCTTTCCCACCTTGTCCTTAGTGCCCTTTTTGAAATTAGCCACCCTCCAGTCTTCCAGAACTTCATCTGTGGTTGCAACTGATGCAACTATCTCTGAAAGTGCCTCCACAATTTCCTCCCAAGCTTCTTATAAGGTTTGAGCATCAAAGAATACAGTTAGTCAGGCCCTGGTGAATTACACATCTTAGTGCACTTGTGTGTGATCTAAGACATCATGCGCCTCAATTCCTTAATTTCCATAATCTTCTCAGTAAAAATGCATCAGAAGTAATCATTTAATATCTCCTCCATCTCTTGTGGCTCTGCACAAAGATGGCTGAACTGTGGGTGTAAAGACACCCATTCTTTCCCTAGCTACCATTTTACTCTTAATACACCTGTAGAAGAAGATGAGGATCGGCCATTTAACAATGTTTCCACTTGCATTCTGAAGATGGGAAATGCTCTGGGTCAGGCAGTGCTGTAAGTCCAGCATTCTGCACTCATATAGTACTTAAAGAACAATTGCTTTACAATAAATTATGCTTTTCAAAGTATTGAAGAAAGGAATTCTATCAAACGGCACAGTTGGATATTGGAGACCATACGAAGGCAGTAGGTGGTGCAACTGGTAGAGTCGCTGGGTCTCACAGATCCATCGACCCGGGTTCATTCCTGACCTCTGGTGCTGTCTGCATGGAGTTTGCATGTTCTCCTGGTGGCTGCATGAGTTCCCTCCAGGTTCTCCACTTTTCTTCCACATACCCAGAAGGTGCTGGTTAATGGTTTAATTGGTCATTGTGAAATGGCCCTAGTGTATGGGTGAGCGCTAGATTCTGGGGAATTGATAGGAATGTAAAAAGAAGAGGTTACAAGAATAATCGTATCATATCGTATCGTTACAAGGACAATTAATGAAGGTGTGAAATTGCTCTGATAGATGGCGTAAACTAACTGGGCCAAATAGCTTTCCTTTTCTGTCGTAAGGAAAAATGGAAAGAGGAAGTTCATTAACTTCTAGACAATGAATAGCTGTTAGGTTCAGATGAAATCTTGAATCTGAAGTTCCTTTTGCACCAAGCTGGACATAAAACATCCTTGGGTTATCTCAGAGAGGTTGTGGGAGTGCTTTCTTGTATCTTGGCAAATGTTCATCTCCCAACTCATATCATTATCCCATTGTTGTTTGTGGACACAAGGCTCAGCACTAAATGAAGAGCGCATTGCAAAAATAAATGCGTGTTTGTTTATTTCAAGAGAATGGGTGTTCTCTTGAAAGAAATTGCTTGAGGTAATCAATAGTTTGAGAAGCATCCATGCAGAGATCAAACAAATTGGTTTATCAGACTCAACACCTTCATCAAAACTGCATCCAATACATGAAATTGCTCATTGCCTCTCCATCAATTTTCTCGATCTGCTGAGGGAGCTTCCTCCAATTCTTGATTTTAAAAAAAAAATGTTTCAGACCTCTAGCATCTGTAGATATTGTTTGCTCCTTGTGTCTGTTAGAAATTCTAATCAACTTGTAATTAGGCTGTGCGGAATGTGTCTCAGCATCAGTGAACCATCTAATGAGACATTAAACTCTGAAGTATTGCCAAGTGGCACACCTGATCAGGATGAGAAAGCGTTCCTTTACAATCATCCTGGAAGGTGCCCTGCACTACGAGGACAGTTGCATTGCTGAGGGTGAATGCAGCTACCAGCGGAGGAAGTCCTATTTGATCAATTAAAACTCCCAAACTGCTGCATCCACAATCCATTACGAGCAAAAATAGGTCTCATTAATCACCACAGTAACTGAGACGCAAGGATTAGGAGATGGTGAAATCTTGAGCAAATCCCAAAGTGCTGTGGTACCTCCGTGGGTCAGGCACCATCTGTGGACGGAATGGATAGGCAACATTTTGGGTCCCAATCCCAAACATCCTCTATCCATTCACTCCACAGATGCTTCTTCACTCAGACTGCCGAGTGTGGACGGGGCCTCCAGACTATGGAACATCTCCTGGGCTGTGACATACTGCATGACACATGCACTGTAAAGGATCTTGCAGAGGCCAACGACGTGGCACTAAAATTTGCTCGCTATTGGCAAACAGCTGTGTGGTGACACGAATAAATAAATCCTCACCCACTGAGTTACTCCAACATTTTGTGTTTCGCTACAGTAACTGAGATGCCGTGCTGTTGCTTTTCCGGTAACAGAGGGGGAATAATGTCGATGCAACTGTGGGAGTGAAACAAATGGACAAACTTCTCTGCATCAGCCGAGATCAGGTGTAATCAGCCTGTTCTTTCTGTGGTTCAGGATCCCGCGACTCAGACTGTTCAATACTCTGCTGCAGCACCTCTTCAAACTTGGCGAGCGAGGGACTAACAGGCTTCACGATATCCTTCTGAAGACCTCTGACCCACTTTTAACAAATTAGAATGGAAAGAGGTCTCATGCTGCAATTTACAAAAAAGATAAGCTCAAATGAATAATTCTCAACTGAAACCTTCTCATGTAAGGAAATGTACTAAATAAAAGAATTATAGCACCATGGAAATGAATGATTTCCTAATTTATGGTCCTTCAGCCTTTTACTGGCAAAGTGAGGCTTCAGATGAGGAGCAGCTAACTAGGGGGATTTGAATTTTGCAGACCATTGATTCACAATTACTGATGGAGACAAATCAATGCTAACAAAGCATGTTCCTGATTACAGGCTCAACATCATTGCTTCAGGTGAAAGATTTAGAGTTTAAACCGTCTAAGGCAGCATTAGAACAGTCGAAAGACTACGTCAATTAACAGGCAATACAGGAGGATACCCTGAAACGAAAGGTATTATAGGACGGACATGAAAAGTTGGAGGCAGGAAACATGTTCCCAATGTTGGGGGAGTCCAGAACCAGGGGCCACAGTTTAAGAATAAGGGGTAGGCCATTTAGAACGGAGATGAGGAAAAACTTTTTCAGTCAGAGAGTTGTAAATCTGTGGAATTCTCTGCCTCAGAAGGCAGTGGAGGCCAGTTCTCTGAATGCATTCAAGAGAGAGCTAGATAGAGCTCTTAAGGATAGCGGAGTCAGGGGGTATGGGGAGAAGGCAGGAACGGGGTACTGATTGAGAATGATCAGCCATGATCACATTGAATGGTGGTGCTGGCTCGAAGGGCCGAATGGCCTACTCCTGCACTTATTGTCTATTGTCTAAAATTCTGAGGATAAGGTTTGAAATGACCAACAAGACTTCTCAGCAGGCACCAATGACAAAAGAATGAGACGGTGTCAAATGAAGTCCTACAAAGGGGAGGCCATTTAAAACTGAGGTGAGAAGGAACTTTTTCACCCAGAGAGTTGTGAATTTGTGGAATTCTCTGCCACAGAGGGCAGTGGAGGCCAAATCACTGGATGGATTTAAGAGAGAGTTAGATAGAGCTCTAGGGGCTAGTGGAATCAAGGGATATGGGGAGAAGACAGGCACGGGTTATTGATTGTGGACAATCAGCCATGATCACAATGAATGGCGGTGCTGGCTCTAAGGGCCGAATGGCCTTCCCCTGCACATATTTTCTATGTTTCTAAAACAGTATTGACGAAGTGTCCATGACCTAAACTTGGTGGAAAAGACTAGAGGGCATAGAGTTAAGGTGAGATAAGCAACATGTAAAGGAGAGGTGCAGGAAACATATTTTTACATAAAGGGTGGTGGGTGCCTGGAATGTGCTGCCAGGTGTGGTGGTGGAGGCCGATACAATAATGCTATTTAAGGGGCTTTTAGTTAGACACATGGATATGCAGATAATGGAGGGATATGGATCATGTCCAGCTAGTGATTAGTATAACTTGGCATCATGTTTGGCACAGATATTGTGGACCAAAGGGCCTGTTCCTGCACTCTACTGTTCAGTGTTCTGCATTTCTCATTCCACAATGCTCCCTGATCCACTGATGTCTTCCAACATTTGCCGTTTTTATTTCAGATTGCTTTTTCTTATTTTCATCTGTAAAGCAGATAGATGTCCTGGTAGGAATTACTGTCAAAATAATCTATGATTTAGTTTATTTCCGTTTATTGTTGTCACGTGTACCGAGGTACAGTGAAAAGCTTTATTGTTGCATGCAGTTAGTGGAAAGACTGTACATGATTACAATCAATCCATGGTGTACAGATGCAAGATAAAGGGAATAACGTTTAGTACAAGATAAAGTCCAGTAAAGTTCGATTAAAGATAGTCCAAGGGTCTCCAATGAGGAGATGGTAGCTCAGGACCGCACTCTAGTTGGTGAGAGGATGGTTCAGTTGTCATGGACTTATGTTTTCATAACAGCTGGGAAGAAATTGTTCCTAAATCTGGAGGTGTGCATTTTCACACTTCTGTGCCTCTTGCCTGATGGGAGAGGGGAGAAGAGGGAGTGACCAGAGGGTGAGACTCAACCATCTACACTCGTGAAATGTAGATAGAGTAGCTGCAAAGGAATTTGGTTTGCGTGAAGATCTGCCACTCTACAATTTCTCGCGGTCTTGGATGGAGCTGTCCTTTCTATGGCGCAACTTTAGAAGTTGGTGAGAGTTGTTGGTGACATGCCGAACCTCCTAAGCCTTCTAAGGAAGTAGAGGTGTTGGTGTGCTTTCGTGGCCATTGCTTCGATATGGCTGGTTCAGGAGTTGTTGGTGATATTTATTCGTAGGAACTTGAAGCTTTCAGCCATCTCTACTTCGGCGGCATCAATGTGTACCACTTCACTTCCTGAAGTCGATCCCAATCTCCGTTGTCTTGCTAACATTGACGGAAAGGTTGTTGTCTTGGCACCGGGTTACGAGGTTCACAGTCTCTTTCCTGGACACCTGATCTGGACTCTTTGTCGATAAGTAATAGTTGTTTGCTTTTAACTTGTCGTTTGTGAGAGAAGTTTTGGAGACACAAGGAACTGGAGATGCTAGAATAGACAATAGACAATAGGTGCAGGAGTAGGCCATTTGGCCCTAAGAGCCAGCACCGCCAATCACCTTGATCATGGCTGATCATCCACAATCAGTACCCCGTTCCTGCCTTTTCTCCATATCCCTTGATTCCGCTATCATTAAGAATATCTAACTCTCTCTTGAAAGCATCCAGGGCATTGGCCTCCACTGCCTTCTGAGGCAGAGAGTTCCACAGTTTCACAACTCTCTGAGTGAAAAAGTTTTTCCTCATCTCCGTTCTAAATGGCCTACCCCTTATTCTTAAACTGTGGCCCCTGGTACGGGACTCGCCCAACATCGGGAACATGTTTCCTGCCTCTAGCGTGTCCAATCCCTTAATAATCTTATATGTTTCAATAAGATCCCCTCTCATCCTTCTAAATTGCAGAGTATAGAAGCCCAGTCGCTCCAGTCTTTCAACATACGACGGTCCCGCCATTCCGGGAATTAACCTCGCATTAATCTTGCATAGAACACAACGTTTGTATTTTCGGTATGGGAAAGAAGGGTGAGGAAATGCCATTTATGCTTCAAGCCCTGGTGCATCCAGCAAACCAACTCACAGAAAGCATCGCCTCGGGAGAGCACAAAATCTGAGGTGTTTCAGAAAACCATATATTTGGGATTTTGTCCCTTATTTACAAATTTCTAGAATCTTGTCGCTCAGGAATGTCTCTGCAGGTCACGAGACAATCTAACTGCTGGAATCTGAAATGTGTTCTTTTAGGATTTTGGATTACCTTGCGTATGGATTAACAGGGATACTATCCTTTATACAGTTTGTGTTTCAGTAGATTAATGACTTCATAAAATAATTTTTTGCTGGCACATAATCTAATTCTATATTTTTATAATTTGTATTGATTGTTACAATAACATATTGATCCAGGCATAATTTATTCCTTTCATCATTTTGAAGGAGTCAGAATAATTATCTTAAAAAGTACAGTCAGAAAAGTCCTTGCCAGAGAAATTGGGCTGTGTGACTTATGTTTTCATGGCAATGTGTCTTCAGTTTGTGAGTCACGGATATGATTCTCAATGTCAAGTATACTGGGCAGCTAGCTCTGTAGTGTGTGTTGTAAATGGATGCCAGATACGTGGAGATTATGCATCTGGGACATCAAACTAAATGGACACCAGCATGCCAACTAATTTGTGGTAACGTCCGCACACAGTTTAGCACCTGAAATGTGTTAAAGAAACGCTTAAAGGGGCGGCAGAGTGGCTCAGCTGGTAGAGCTGCTGCCTCACAGTGCCAGAGACCCAGGTTCGCTCCTGACCTTGGGTGTTGTCTGTGTGGAGTTTGCACCTTTTCCCTGTCACTGCATAGGTTTCCTCTCGCATCCCAAAGCCTTGCGAGTTTCTATCTTAATTAGACTCAGTATATTGCTGCTGGTGTGTAGGTAGTGAACGGGTAAGTGGGGACTATTGGAAAATAAAGTATATGTGCACCAAATTAATTAATTAGATTTAATTAATTATAGTGTGAAGGGGTGATAGTTAGTCGTTGTGAACTCTGGACTGAAGGACCTGTTTCCATGCTGTGGAATAAAAATGGAATGCTACTAGACCAAGTGGACCCGTTGGGCCCAAACCTCTCCTGCAATGGTGCAGCACCTTCTCCTCGCCCCCTCCTCACCCCCTCCTCACCCTCTCCTCACCCTCTCCTCACCCTCTCCTCACCCTCTCCTCACCCTCTCCTCACCCACAACCCCTCCCCCCACTCCCCCCTCCCCCTCCCCTCCCCCTCCCCTCCCCCTCCCCCTCCCCCAAACATTCCGGGGAGATGGAATTGATAACATGGAACTGCAAGATTTGCACTACATTACAGTCATCATGGTTGGCCTTTCTTCATACTCATGTATAGGTAACAACTTTATTTGCTTCAAAAGAATCTCCTTAGTGGAATCAGTTTGCTGCATAGCATGGTCTAGTTTCCAACCTATCCTGTGGAGATTGCAAGACGTTAATAAATGTAAACATTGTTGATGCCAAGGCCCTGATCTAGGGTTCTATGGGGGAGGGGAAGAAAACTGGGAAAGGGGCGATCATAAGATCATAAGTGATAGGAGAATTAGGCCAGTTGGCCCATCAAGTCTACTCCACCATTCAATCATGGCTGATCTATCTCTCTCTCCTAACCCCCTTCTCCTGCCTTCTCCCCATAACCTCTGACACCTGTACTAATCAAGAATCTATCTATCTCTGTCTTAAACATATCCACTGAATTGGCCTCGACAGCCTTCTGTGACATAGAATTCCACAGATTCACCACCCTTTGACTAAAGAAGGGAGGGACAGGAAATAAAGGTGGTAGGTAATTGGTTAGAGGTGAGTGCTTGAGATTGTGGTGAAGGATGCCACAACTGTGCCATTTACGGGCTGTTTGATGGGCACATGCATATGCAGGGAATTGAGGGATATGGATTATATGGAGACAGATAAGAGTTGGTTTTGGCATTATGTTCGGCACCGGCATTGTGGGCCAATGGGTCTGCTCCTGTGTTGTACTGTTCTATGTTCTAATGCACGAACCATCTGCACCTTCATACTGCCTATGCACTGTCCGCCTCGTGACCACTTTCTGCACCTACACCTTGCCCACACATATTACCTATGGGCTGCAGATCTGCTAAAGCTGGCCTGAAGTTAAAATCAGCCTGCTCTGTTTGCAAGCTAATTGGGGAACCCAGAATAATTGTTTTTTTACACAAGTGGCATGTGGCCTGAAGTGAGGACTGTGCTTTCATATCTGCTACATTTACACAGTCTATTGAGCAGGCTAGTTGCCTGAATTTCATAAGTATGCACTGAAGGATGGATTGATCAATAGTGTCAGGACCCTCAAGCAGCGTGACAGCCATTGTTATGAAACCTCCTCCTGGCAGCTCTCTGTTCCCCTCTGGCATAAGCAGCTTGGAAAGGATATTATCCGCAGAGAAGTCCATAAAATGGGATTGGTATTGGAAACAGTTGAGAGAGTCCATGTCTGTTAACAGCTTGAATAGAGTACAGCATAAAACCAAGAGGCGTGCAATCTGAGCATTGTGGAGCCGTGGCTGCTGCATTACCACACAACATGATGGATTGACAGTAAAAAACGGTACCACTTTGGGGAATAATCTTACTCAAAGGTCAGCACAAATTCTTGAACTTCCCTGAGCAAGATATGATGCTACATAGTCTGGGTGCAGCTAAACCTCCCCTCGACAAAAAGGATGCCTCTTTAAAACTTATTTCAGGACTATCTGCAGTAGTTTATCTGTGGGGAGGTGGAATTTTCAGCAAGGTTCCTCTCACTGACCTGAGCCGTGCTGAAGTTGGACATTCTCTGCCTTAAATATATCCACTGAATTGGCCTCCGCAGCCTTCTGTGGCAATGAATTCCACAGATTCACCAGGGAGAGACGGGAGATAAACGTGGTAGAGGTGGGTGCTTGAGATTGTGGTGAAGGCAGCTACAACTGTGCCATTTACCGTTTTGATGGGCACACGGATATGCAGGGAATTGAGGGATATGGTTTATATGGAGACAGATAAGAGTTGAGAATTTCAGGACTATCTGCAGCAGTTTATCTGTGGGGAGTTGGAATTCTCAGTAAGGTTTCTCTGACTGAGCTGAAGTTGGACGTCTCACCCCCAGCTCGGCCCCAGCTCACAGCGGCTGATTCAGGATAGACTAAGAACCCCACTGCCATCCTTGTAGTCTGGCTGGTTCATCCCTGTGGTGTGCTGTGCATTTATCAGAGAGTTGTGTATTAGCACCTTGCTGGATCATAAATCATGGCCCCTGCTTGTCAGGATGAGTACTGGGTAGCTTGCAAAGAATTTACAAGACACAAACTGTTTCAACAATATTGCTACTTGCACAGTCCTCTACGTGAAGCTTCTACCACTCCATTTCCCAATCTTATCTAGACATCCTTCTAGTGAGTTGACCATAATTATTTCTGAATGAATATTTATGTGGTGTTTGTACATTGTCCCTGTGTCTGTGTGGGTTTCCTCTGGGTATTTTTAAAGCGGAGATAGATAGGTTTTGGATGAGGAAGGGCGAGAACGGTTACTGGGATAAGGCAGGAGACGGATAAAGAGGGAAAAAGAGATCAGCCATGATCGAATGGCGAAGCAGACTCAATGAACCGAATGGCTTACTTCTGCTTCTATGTCTTATGATCTTGTGTTCCAGTTTTCTCCCACGTCTCAGAGACGTATGGCTGATAGGTCAATTAACCTCTTGTAAATACCCCCTCATGGGTAGGTAAGTGGTGGGATTTGGGGGGAGTTGATGAGAAGGTGGGGAGATGAAATATTGGGATTAGTGTAAGATTAGTGGGCTGAACGTCTCAGTTTCTGTGTTGTATCTCTCATGACTCTATCACTCAGAGCAATTCATCAATCCTATTCTCCCACTAATTTCCCTGTAACTTAATCTTGCTGACATGCCAGTTAACATTCTCCACCTCCCACCAACCGACACTAGGAACAATCCGCAGTAACCTAATGATCCATATGTCCTTGCAAAGTGGGAGGAAACCAGACTACAGTGGGAAACCTATGCAGTCATGGGTAGAATGTGCAAATTTCACATGTCGGTCAGATCCAGTAAAGAAGGTAGATTTCCTCTCCTGAAGGATATCGATGAACTAATGTTGTATTTACAGATTTTAACAATTGGAGATGTCAAATTGGCAGAAATCCCTTAAGCCAGTATGGTTGTTGAGGGTAGTGTGGGGGAGTGGAGTTGCAGGAGAGAGTCACAATATGGTGTAGAATCCCTGAGGTTGGGATGAGTACTTCTTCCTGTCCCCAGTCTCATTGGCACATGTCTCCATGGTGACATGGTATGGAATTTGTCCCGAGATTTCCAGTCGAATCCTGTTTGCAATTTACAGGTGTTGGGTTCACCAAGGGTTCCTAGAAGAATCTCTCCCACAGTTCTATGTCAGCAGGGCAGCACCTCAACTGATCTGAGTTCCTGCAGATAATAGTGAAGCAACATGAATGTCCATCTTTGTATCACTTCCACTTCCTCTTTCCATTCATTTGTCACATAGATTAACATTTAATAAATTAGCAACACATGGTGTTATTCTAAGACCCCAGCCCTGTCTATTTCTATGAGCTCCTTCAGCCCTTTAAACACCCCTCCTCATCCCCCCCATCTCACCATTCCAATTGTCTTCCAATTCTAGTCTCATATATATTCCAAATATTGTTCATTCCAACACCATGGCTATACAGGTATATTCTAGTGAATAAGGTATCACTTTGGAATTCCTCTCTTGAAACCCTACCATTCTACCTTTCCCTTAAGGCACTCTTTAAATTCACCTCAAGTTTATCTCCTTTAGTTTTATACCTTGCATAGAACACTACAGCACAGGAACCAGCCCTGCAGCCCACAATGTCCATGCCCAACACGATACCATATTAAACTAATCTCCCTGGCTTGCACAAGGTTCATATCCCTTAATTCCCTGCATATTCATGCGGCTACCTAAAAGCCTCTTAGATGCCACTGTCGCATCTGCCTCCGCCAGTATTGTATCTACCTCCACCACCACCCTTGGTAGCGCGATCTAGACACCCATCACACCCTGCATAAAATAACGTACGCCATGTATCCCCTTTAAATTTTGCTTCTCACTTTAAAGCCCTGCCCTCTAATCTTTGACATTTCCAACCTGGGAAAAAGGTTCTGACTGTCTACCTTTCAGTGTGATTATGTTCCTATGAACATTCCTTCACACATTTTACTGTATTAAAGGCAGTTAGAAATGCATCCATTTTTTCAAATAAACATTTGGAAATTGCCTTGAACATATCCTTCCTGTTTAAGGAATCTCCCCCAGAATATTTAAGTTAGGTGATCTCATTGACCTTAACCAAAAACATTGCATCTTCCCATCTCTCCGACTGTGTGGTTGCCACACAGCAGAAAATGATTAGTCATATCGGCATTAAGATGTTGTAATGGTGCACCAGTGTTTCGTTACAGTAAAGGGGCATTGGGCTAGCTGTCCATTAATCTTTATTAAAATAATTTTTCTAATGGCACCAAGTTTCATGTTGGAATGCTTCCTCTTTTCTCACCTTTACCTCCGTATTGGTACCGGCTAGAATGTATGTGCTTGTGCACTTGGTCCTTGATCCGAATTCAAGCAACATCGATTATATATCAGTCAGGAGAAGGGTCCCGACCCAAACCATTGACTGTCCATTTCTGCTGTCCCCAAATGCTGCCTGACCGACTGAGTTTCTCCAGCACTTTCTGTCTTGCTGAAGATTCCAACATCTGCAGTCTCTTGTGTCCCGATAATATTTAGGAACACGCAGAGACACACAAAGAGGTGGTTGAAGAGGGCAACTGTCTCATTCAACTGTGCATCCCCTTGTACACGTCCGTTTACATACACTGCACCAGTTAAGAAACAGGTGTCTGTTGTATGCCTACGAGCAATTTCTTTCATCTTGCTTTTCAAACCTACCTCAAGCAGTTGGACATAATGGATGATTCCCTTGTCAGTGTCAGCCCTTGGGATATGGAATTGCTTTGTACAGGAAATATGATACACACAAAGTTTAGGTTGTAGGGGAAATAGACGGAAATGTTAACAGATGCCTCCAGCTGCTTTTATATTTGACCTTTCAATTCAATTTGATGTATTGCCAATTCTCCACTTAAAACCAGCTGCAGGAATAAGGGCCAGGTGTAACTCCATGGCTGACATGGTTTTGGATTTGATCAGGATTGCAACTATCAAAATAAAAGCCATTTGCTTCAAAAATATTTCTGTGTTGCACTGTTGGTCTTGCTGAACTAAGGAAATTATTAGATGTTGACGCTGGTGTCTGGTCCACTTTCGTTGTTAGGCACAATGTTTCACAGCGTTTCATTGTCATCCACCAAACATGACAGACATTTCAGCTGACTTATTATCAGTCCATACGCCCTGGTGGCCTGGCAGTAATAAACCTAAAATCAACAACATTAAATTGACTTGACCAGGGTCAATCAGTCACACTGCCTGGCATCGAGCGATTCATTTCCTGGGCGGAGAACATTATTTTAATCAGTGTGTGTGTGTGCAAATCATACAAATGAGAACAGTTAGAAGTCACTTCAACACAGTTAGTTCTCTGTTCAGGTCGGTGCTTGATCCACATCTCTCTTGATGTCTCATTTCTACACCTTACCCATCCTTATCTCTGTGTCTCCCTCTCACCTGACTCCCAGTCTGAAGAAGGGTCTCGACCCAAAACGTCACCCATTCCTCCCCTCCAGAGATGCTGCCTGTTCCGCTGAGTTACTTCAGCATTTTCTGTCCATCTTCACTGTTTCACAAATGCAGATACAATCTATACCTTACTTGGCTCTTGGAATAACTTCCCATCAACCTACCTGATGCTCTTAATGTTTTACACAGAGGCATCATCCGCTTAGGGAATAAGAGTGTCAATGGGCTGTGCTGCAATGGCAGGGCTGTATGCTGAGTGCAGCCCTACTCACCCGTTCAGGCCAGCTTCCAGACTGCATCAATTATCTATGCACATACTGGGAAACAGCTTATGTTTCTTGCTCCCTTGCACTGCCAACTGAGCATCAGAGGAGAGTTAACAGCGAAACACAGCATAAAAGCTAATACATGGCATCTGTTTACAAATTATTTACAAATTATCGCCATCTGTGACCAAAGCTGAAAATATAGTCCTAGATCTTACGGGTAAATGCTTATTGTTCAGATTGAAACTGCTGGCATTTATCTGCTTAAATGGAAGCAGGATCATGACTTCCATACGCATACACACACACACACACACACACACACACACACACACACACACACGCACGCACACACACACACACACACACACACACACACACACACACACACACACACACACACACACACACAATCAAGCACAGAAATCAACAGTTTACTGAAGGATTCACAACACTGCTGGACTCCAGCGGCAAGCCCCCACATGCTAAGATTATCCATCACCTATCCTGGGCAATTGCCTCTTGGACTCTATGTAAACAAAGAGGGTGAGTACCTTTTCTTAAATTATTTTGGTTGTTCAATCTATTTAGTCATCTAGGTGATCTTAATTAATTGTCATTTGTTATTAAATTAATGACTTTTGTTTTAGTTCATTTTTTATCTAACATTTGCTCAGTCCTTTACTAATATTTGGACATTATCTCGGATACCCTTTATTGCCTCAGCACATTTCACTTCAGAACATCTGATCCCTCCGAGTCACTACAAGTGTGAGCTGAGAACAACTCAGTAAGCGTGGCAGGGCTAGCAGTATAAGCAGTGGGTGTGTCCCGAACCAATGAATTCAATGGATAGGAACACAAACAGAGCATGATTTAGAAGGAAATGTACTACAATGAGCAAGATCATTGACAAAAGTTAAGAATGAGAAGCAAAGAGAGGGGAGGTAAGGGTTGAACTGAAGGAGAGACAAATAAAGGAATCGAAGAGAAATTAGCATTTATTCATTCGCCAGCTTCTTGCCTGGAGTTGCTATACGATAAATAAATGTGTGTGGCATAACCTCAATGTTATTTTGACAGGAAAATCCAGTCCAGTGTTGCTACACTGGCATGACTTTGAAATGCTAATTGAAGAATCTGGTTGTCAGTGGATGTTAATGAAATAACTTCCTCATCTTGATGACAGGAAGGTGTTGCATGTTTGATCATATGTTCAAAGGTGGCTCATTGTTAGGCAGAAATTGTTCCGGGGTGAGAGATGTTTTGATCAGATCAGTCATGTCTTGGAAAGCTGTGTGCAAATATGGCCAGACAGAAATGCATTATTTATATTCCTCTAAACACTTGATGTTGCTTCACCCTGTGTCAAAAATGTCCATGGTTAACTGCTGCCTGGAACCAATCTTGTTGCACAGAGTGTGATCATTGAAGCCCATTGTCAATCTATCCATGTCAAGGAATACTGGCTGGTCAAGCTCGAAAGGGAAGATTCAGACAGGGAGAGTTACTGAAGGAGACCAGCTCTAAATCCTGGCTCGGGAGGAAGCAGCAACTAACAAAGTATCATCAGAAAAATATTGACAAAATAGAAAGCTTCATTTTTCCTGAATCTGCTGCCATTTTTTCACCAGAAGGACAATTGACCTCTTCATGAACACTGCAAGGTCTTGTCAAAATTGCTGATGATTAATGTACTGGAGAAGGGAAGTACGATAGATGCTGACATTGCCAGTAATGTTCACACCAGCAAATTAATTAGGAAAAAATGTCAACAATTAGAACTCTGCTAAAGTTTCCTGATAGAAAGACAATGCTGAAGTGTAGGTACCTGTAACATTGCTTCTGAAAAAAATATATAGTTGATTTATTGTTGTCTCCCCTTCACAGATAGACCCAGATCTCTGGGCTGTAACAACTCTGGGCTGAAGGATACTTTGGAGGCAGTCTGTGAGAACCTTTGAATACAACAGACACCTCTTGTGTGAGTTCCCTGTGTCAGTTTTCACACGCTTCAGTGGACATCTTTGGAGGTTATGAATCCACTGAGAACATATACCTCGCAATTGCTTTTTCACTTAGTTTCAAAACATGACACCTCAGCGCCTGGGCAGAATTAAAGTGCCTTTGAGTGATTTCTCCATCAGCCCGAGCTGGTGGACATAATGCAGGAAGTGATTGCTATTTTCCAAGTTGCATAATCGCTATCTAATCGTGGTGTTTTGTTAAATGTTATCCTCTTTTTATCAGGAAACTTTAGCAGAGTTCTAATTGTTGACATTTTCTCCTAGTTCATTTGCTGGTGTGAACATTACTGGCAATGTCAGCATCTATCGTGCATCCCTACTTAACCCTGAACAGAGGCAGTTAACAGTCAAGGGGCTGGAGCCATAGACAGGCCTGAAGACATGAAGACAATACATTTCCCTTCCTTGAGACCATTGGTGAACAGACAATTTTTTACAATGATCTTGGTAGTTTCTTCCCTTGCAGTGGAGGAGAGTGAGGGGAGGGAGGAGTACTTGATAGAGGTATAGAAAATGAAGAGAGGCATAGTCAGGGTAGATAGTAGGAAACTCTTCCCGATAGCAGAATTATCTAAAACATGAGAGCATAGGTTTGGGGCAAAGGAAAACAGGAGGAACTGAGGGGGATTGTAAGAGTAACTGCTTGGAATCTAAGGAAGTGATGGAAGCAGATATTCGTACAACATTTCAGAAGTATCTAAATCAGTATTTGGAACCCCCAAAGCATAGAAGACTGCAGTCAAAATGCTGGTAAATGGGATCAGTACAGATGGGTATGTTGATCATTAGCATGGACATGGTGGGCTGAAGGACCTGATTCATGTGGGCGGCACGGTGGTGCAGCAATTGAGTTGCTGTCTTACAGCCCTTGCAGTGCCAGAGACCCGGGGTCAGGTGCCGTCTGTACAGAGTTTGTACGCTCTCCCCGTGACCGCGTGGGTTTTCTCCCTGATCTTCGGTTTCCTTTGACATTCCAAAGACGTACGGGTTTGTAGGTTAATTGGGTTGGTATAAATGTAAATTGTCCCTAGTGTGTGTAGGATGTTGGGGATCGCTGGTCGGTGCGAACTCGGTGGGCCGAAGGGCATGTTTCCGCTCTATGTCTTTAAACTAAGCTAAACACACTCTGTGACTGTGGGCAGAATGCTTTTTTTCGGAACATCTCCTGATTTTCCAATTTTGCTATAACGACATCTAGTTCACGAGCTTGTGTTGTGTCTAGTGGAGGAACAAGAATTCTTGTGTCAATTCTAAGAGAGCTATTTCACCGTTTGATGTGAAGAACATTGTGAAAGAGACAGGACATAAGGTTTCCCCTTTGATTCCCTGATATAAAATTGAACCAGACATCAGGAGAAGCAAACATGAAAGGAATATGGTACACTGTTATTGCAGGGAAATGTTCAGACTTCTTTGGTGGCTGCCTCGGTAACCTTTGGGTGTCTTACACATGTAGGTAGCTTCTTCTTCAAAGACAGGTAAGACAAGGGAAAGATCTGGATAACCGAAGGACCACTGCCATAGAGTAAGTCTCCGGAGATTTTCAGTTTATTCAGGTGGATCCAGGGTAGTTTGGTGACTCCAATAGATTACGTTCCCTCTCCTCTCCTGTTGACACACCAGCTCCAACCCTCAATATTGATCTTCACACTCTTTACACCAAGGCAAAAGTAGTGAGCTTCTTTGGGGGTTGCTAAAAGGCAGCTCAACTGATTAGTATTAGTGAGGGCTAGTTTCAGAGCTCCTGAATCATTCAGAGCTCCCCATCATCAAAAACCGGGCACAAGATTTTCAAGAAGGTCTCCTTAAAAATAACTCAAAACTTCTCAAATCAGAGCAACAATGCAAAGGAGACAGACCATGCAAGCAAAGAGTAAATGGGTCAATTGGCAGCAGCTGCAATTCAGTGTTGAATGTGGGTGCAATGTGTGCCGATGAGGTGGTGACGATAGCAAGTTAAATTATTCAGACTGAGGAAAAGAGAAACAGAGGGATGGCTCATTTTGAGCAGTCCATGGTTCTTCATTCTGAGAAGAATACAACCTTGGGAGAAGGCCAAAGAGGGAACAAAGAGTACTGAATATCTAAGTGCCATTAAACTAATTGTTAGTTGACTGCATGTTCCTGGCTAACCAGGAAGCTCAGTTATGAAGAACAATTAAGGAAATGGACATTTAGAAATGCGACCTAATTTATGACAGAAATTAACAAAGTTGATTGATGCCTGCTTTTCATTGTGGTGAAGGGTTCACATCCCAAGAGAGCAATTTAAAAATGAGGAAGTGTGGAGCAAGAAGGAAAAGCAATGGGAACATTTCTACTCACAGATGAATACACTATTGGTATGACAAACTTGGAATATAAAGCTAATCCTTGAACACAAGACAGAAATGTTTTACTTAATATTTTTAACATGTTTACAGACATTCTTATATTCTAACAACTGTTTACGAGTTGCATTTTAATATAAATACTTTACTCATAACATTTTAGTTAAATGGCTTGCATTTGATTTAATTGAGCTGGTGCATTCTGAATTTAATGCTTGAATTGAACAGCATCCATTGATTTGCACTGATCCATTCTCGATCCCGAATGACTGCAATACTAAGGAGATTTGAGTCAATAAAGAGAAGGTAATGCAACAATATAACTCAGAATGCAACTCAATATGGACTCAGAAATAAAGTTTATCGGATAACTAATCGTGAGTCAGTTGATAAATTGCAAAGTAATTAGTGGATGATTGTAACATTACACTGGAGTATATCTAGCACTCCATCTGGCTGTCTTGTGCTTTACTCAGGATTAACAGTTGCCTTGGTGTTTGTTGGGTCTGAAGTAGTCACTTTGAAGTTCAAAACGATTTCTCAACTGCATTAACAAGTAGCTTTAAGACAGATGCTGACTGAAATTCTGTGGGGGCTAAGTTGGATAATGCTGGAAAATGCGGCCTGGAATTACAATACGAGTCCAATCGACCTTGTGCTGACTGCTACGTAAAATCTATGCTCCCACCTCATTGTGATTTCAAGCACCAGCCAGTGTGGTTTGTCACCATTAAATCTCAACACAAAGCCCCATTTAATTTACTGCAAGTACCAGCTCAAAATAGCCAGTGCCACTTAAAGGCAGCAAATCCACCTCTTAAAGTGGAGGTGCTTTGTGTCTGCAATATGGGTCAGAGGTCAATATAGAGCCCACTATAGCGTAATGGGAACGACAATCAACCTTCTTGAGTTGATGCATACATATTAATAAGTTGCAAGTCTGTGTTTTGTTCTACTTACCGAGGATATATGTGCTGTTTATAACTGGTGACATATTTGTTGGCACCATATTGACCATAACTGCTGTCTTTGCTAGAATTGTGGGTCTGGGTATAAAAATCAAATAAAACACTGACTGTGCATCAACTGTCCAGATTAGTAGATGGTGGAGGCAGATGCTCCCATAACATTTAAGAAATATCTAGATGACTTAAAACTCAAGTCAGGACATGTGTTGGACATTAGTGGAGATGGATACTGTTAAGGATTACTATCAATGTTAAATAGGAGTAAGAGGATGTGGTTTGCAGCAATTAATACAAATGAGAATCAGTTTTCAATCTCGGACAAGGACAAGAATGATCCCAGGAATGAGTAGGTTCACCTATGATGAGTGTTTGTCGGCACTGGGCCTGCACTCGCTGGAGTTTAGAAGAATGAGGGGGGGGGGGGATCTCATTGAAACATGCGGAATAGTGAAAGGCTTGGATAGAGTGGATGTGGAGAGAACGTTTCCACTAGTGGGAGAGTATCGGACTCGAGGTCATAGCCTCAGAATTAAAGGACGTTCTTTAAGGAAGATTAGGAGAAATGTATTTAGTCAGAGGGTGGAGAATCTGTGGAATTCTTTGCCACAGAAGGCTGTGGAGGCCAAGTCAGTGGTTATTTTTAAGGCAAAGATGGATAGATTCTTGATTTGTATAGTTGTCAGAGGTTATGGGGAGAAGGCAGGAGAATGGGGTTTGGAGGGAGAGATAGATCAGTCATGATTGAATGGCGGAGTAGACTTGATGAGCCAAATGGCCTAATTTTACTCCTTTCATGGAAACAGCATGCAAAGAACCATTTCCCAATGCATTGATTGAATGATTGAAAGTAATGGCATGGAAACAAGCCCTTTGACCCACCGGGTCCATGGTGACCATTGATCACCTGTTCTTACTAGTCCTAAGATATCCCACTTTCTCATCCACTCCCTACACACTAGGGGCAACTTGCAAAGGCCAATAAACCTACAAACCAAATATATGAATCATCGTTAGACACGGGTGAGGTGCCGGATGACTAATGGGTGGCTATTCTTAGTAGGGTTGCCAACTTTCTAACTCCCAAATAAGGGGCGAAAGATGACGTCACCACCCGCGCCCCACATGACCTCACCCAACCAATGGCGGCCGCCAGGAGGCGATTTATTACGCAACCTCCGTTAGGCAAACACACACGGCCCCGCTCCCCGAACACACACTACACTGCCCGGGCCTACAGCGGCCCCCGGGTCTACAGTGTCTGGGCCTACAGTGTCCGGGCCTACAGTGTCCGGGCCTACAGTGCATCCCGGGCCTAATACAGAACAATGGCGGTCCCATACGGGACAAACAAATTTAGCCCAATATTCGGGATGTCCCGGCTAATAAGGGACAGTTGACAACCCTAACTGTTAGGCCTCAATTTAGATTACATTCAGACCTATGACATTCCATTGGTTAATTTTTCCCATCTGTATAACTAAAACTCTCATTTGTTTGTTTGTTTGTTCCTGAACTACAGCCAAAACGGTACATGATAGAGCAACAATTTTTGGCTTACCTTACTCACCGCCGTCCCTTTGGTGCTAATGGAAGGAGTTTCATTGAAATCGGTGTTATATTTTTAAAGTTATTCACATTTTAAAGTTTAAATCTATCTCCTAGGTAAGGAAGGGGGTGGGAGAGGTGGAGGGAGGGGGGGATGAAGGGTCGGAAGGAGGGTGGGAAGGAGGGAGGGGAGCGGAGGGCAGGTAAGGGGGTTGAGGGGGATGGAGTGGGGGGAAGGGAAGTGGGGAGGAGGGCGGGTAAGGGGGGGAGGGGGGGGAAAGGAGGGAGGAGGGGGAAAGGAGGGGGGAGGGAGGGTCGGAGGGGGAGAAGAGGGGTTGGTGCACCAATGCAGGAGTGGTTTGGGCCCAACGGGTCCACTTGGTCTAGTTGATCATCAAATTCTCTCACCGTAGACACTCGCTGGCTTGCTGAGTATTTCTGAGTATTTTTTATATTTCGGAGTTCAACCAATTACTGAAATTTTGCGATTTCCCTGCAGAGCAGGAACAGCTTCGAGAAAAATCCGAACCTTAGTACTCTGTCAATATCAAGATAACACATTAGCATAGATGCTTTAATTTTACAAGAAAATGCAACAGGTACTACTGCGAGATCAGTAGTAGGTAGATGTAATAGGATTACTCGATGAAAATATGTGTGGAATTTATCAGGAAAGATAATCTGGTAGACAAATCTTTGGTTTGAGATTCTCATGGAAGAGTAAAAAGGAAATTGAAGGCCCATGGTGTGGTTGACAGATTGTTAAGCTGCATTATGAACTGACCTGGCCACAGAAAACACAGGACAGGATACATGGAAAATGCAATTTGTCATTTGATGATGAATAAGGAAAAGATGGGTAGCACGGTTGCGCAGCGGTAGAGATGCCGCCTTACAGTGCTTGCAGCACCAGAGACCCGGGTTCGATCCAGGTGCTGTCTGCACGGAGTGTGAACTTTCTCCCACGTGACCGCATGGGTTTTCTCCGAGATCTTCGGTTCCCTCCCACACCCCAAAGACGTACAGGTTTGTAGGTTAATTGGCTTGGTGGATGTGTAAATTGTCCCTCGGACAATTAGTGTTAATAATGTAGGGATGGTGTTAATGTGCGGGGTGATTGCTAGTCGGCGCAGAGTCGGTGGGCCGAGCGGCCTGTTTCCACGCTGTACCTCTAAACTAAACTAAACTGAACTAAAAAGATAACCTATGGAATGTCATGGGAAATTCTTCTGAAGCTCCACAGATAGATTAACATCAACTGTTCATCATAGACAAAGAATCAGAGCTGGTGTAAACCCAGCTCCAGATGGCTGGTTACTTACTGAACATTGCTTTTAGCAACTGAGCAGTTTAGCAACTGGACAGAAGAAACAGTTTAAGGACTGCCTCAAAGTGTCCCTCAAAGACTTGGACATCAACCTCAGCACTTGGGAGTCTCTTGCTCTGGACCGTCCAACCTGGCGTAGCAAGCTCAACACAGGAGCCCGTGTAGCAGAGAATAGACGCACTGCAGAGGCCCAGAGGAAACGCACCGCGCGCAAGGCCCGGGCTACCTCCACTTCCACTGTAGCACCCATCCACTTGTGTCCTACGTGTGGGCGTGCCTTCCGGGCCCGGATTGGCCTCACCAGTCACTTCCGGACCCACAGTCACCAATCCTCCAACTGAAAGTGAAGTCATGGTCATCTTCGAACCCAAAGGACGAACAACAACAACATCATAGACAAAGAATCAAAGCTGGTGTAAACCCAGCTCCAGATGGCTGGTTACTTACTGAACATTGCTTTTAGCAACTGAGCAGTTGGAGGAACATATTCTATGCATTATATACACAGTTGCAGCATGTGGAGCTGGCAAAGTGGTTGCTTCTGTTAAAGTGTCAGCTCTACACAGTCAGATTAGTTCATTGTCACGCACACCCGAGTGCAATGAAACTCCTTGTTCACACGAAGCCCACAGTGTGAACCGTATAGCAAAATGATAAGTACGACAATAAATGCAACGACATGTGCAAAACAGGAGAATGGTACACCATTGAAGTGCAATCCAAAGTAGTACAAAAAATTAAAGTACAGTAATAGAAAAAATGAATGAAGTCGAGTTAACAGTAAGAGTCCATGGCAGCACCTCGGGGAAGGGAGTGTGAAAGAGATGATTTGTTCAGGAGTCTGAGAGCAGTGGGGAAGAAACTGTTCTTCAGTCTGGATGTCCAGGTTTTTAAGCTCTCGTGTCTTCTCCCAGAAAGGACTGCAAATGTTGGTTTACAAAAAAGATACAAAATGCTGGAGTAACTCAGTGGGTCAGGCAGCATCTCTGGAGAACATGGATAGATGACATTTTGGTCTGGGACCCTTCTTCAGACTGAGAAGAGGGAAAAGGGAATGGTCAAGATGGCAGGTTACCTTGATGATCGTTCCATGCATGGTGAAGATGGGCTAGACCTTTATTAGCTCTACATGTTGGCATTCCAATGCCTTCTTAGCGAGCTTCTTATCGTCCATCCTCTCTAAACAGAAGCACACCGAAAGCTCAACTGCTTGCGTGTTTTTGCATTACTGAGTCATCATTCACCTGCCCTTAATGATCTATGTTGAGCATTATTAATTTAAAGCAAATGCTTCATCTTTCTGTGGCCTTGTCTTTCCACATTTCTGTGACGTTTCCACTCTGCAGATCTCTGCATGGCTGTTTATGTATTCCTCCACCGTATGCTTCATCCTGAGCACTCATGCCATTTGACGTCTTTGATAACCTTCTAAATCCCGTCCCTGAACTGTCTTACCATTCCATCTTCTTCTGTCTCTGCATCATTAACCAGACGTTTGTCGGTGCTCCCCAATAATTTTGCTTTGTGCCCATTTTTCTCTGACAGCACGTTCAAAGTATTCAGAAACTATTTTATAAACGTGCGATGTTTTGAGTTATTTAATACTTTCCCAATAATAACTTTTAGTGTTTCTGGCCTTAACTTTTCAAATAATGTCCTTTTAAAAATTTCAACTTAGCTTTTACACTTTCACTTATTCATATGGGTTCTAAACACAATCACAAACACAATCACAAACATATTTATATTACAGAGCTATTAGGGAATCCTCAGCTAACATTACAATCCAACTCTCCTTTCCCGATCCAAAACCGGGCGTATTAAATTATCAGTTCCGTCCAAATTTATGTTGCTTTCCATTATAGCTAATGCATCATATCACTTCATTGTCAGGTATAGATCCGGCACTCCACTTTTGCTTTCGCGTATATAAATAACCTGCCTCAAGTTTTTAAAGTACCAACCCCTGTCTTTTATCGTATTTCTTGTTTACCTTAGGATATTTCTTGTCTATTTCCCTCTCCCATAGTTTCTTGCTTTCCCTTTACCTCCTTTGCATGTACGAAAGGGCTGTCATTAAAATATCCACAAGATTTTGTTAATATCAGGCTGGAGATAATAGGGTGAAAATGTTCTACTGGCTGTGACACAGGGCCCTGGCATTGTGTGGGGAATGTTGTTGGGAAGCTAGTTGCACTTTCGTATTCATGCAGAATCGCCTCTCTGCTTAATCATAATAAATGTTTGACTATCATTTATGTTTACACGGCTCTTAAAATACAGGCAGTAAATTGAAAGAAAAATGCTCCTTCTGCCTCGAGAGTGTTTCAGTATAATGACTACTCCTCCAAATGAAGGTCGTGGCTTGACTTCTACATTTATATATTGAAGGATCGGTTCATTCACAAAACTGTCGGGCGATTGCAAAACTGTTAAGAGAGTCACACCAGTCACAATCACACTCTTCCCAACAAAAACAAAAGCGCAATGGATAACCCTCCCTTGGAAAAAAAATCTCTCCAATGGAAAAAGAACCCTCCCGATATCATCTCTGTGCACCTGTGATAGCTTTAAAGTGTCAGCCATGGGCATTGCTCTTTGTCATTGAACCAGAAGATAGGCAATTTGGACCATCAAATCTACTCTGCCATTCAATCATATCTGATCTATCCTTCCCTCTCAACCCCATTCACCTGCTTTCTCCCCATAACCATTCACAACCTTACTCATCAAACTTTACCTTAAAAACGCCTAATGACTCGGCCTCCACAGCAGTCTGTGGCAATGAATTCCACAGATTCACTGACAAAATAAATTCCTCCTCCTGTTCCGTAGCACATGAATTCATGTCCCAGTCTAACAGAGGAAGTGTTACATTGTTAGAGATGTCTTCTTTCACATAAAGCACTGAACTGAGGTCCCTTCTGATCTTTCAGGTGGATGTTAAAGATCACACCATTTGAAGAGCAGGCAAATTGACCCCAGTCATTGCTCATATTTAATTCATTACTCAACTAACTAAAATACTCAGTTCTACCCAAAACGTCACCCATTCCTTCTCTCCTGAGATGCTGCCTGACCCGCTGAGTTACTCCAGCTTTTTGTGATTCCTTCAGTTCTACCTGGAGATGAGTACACCACTATTTGCGAAAGCTAATTATGTATAAGTTGATTCCCAACTTTCAGACATTGGTAACAATTATTCTGCTTCAAAAATGTTTCAGTAACGCACTTTGGGAGACCTTTAAAGGGCAGTATATAAAGACAAGACAATTGACTAGAAGTTCTTCATGTTTTAGTAGCCATCGATTTTTATCATCTTGAAGGAACATTTTCTTTGGAGCGTTGAGAGATCACAGAAATCCTTTATTCCGCCTGAGTAAATTTCTACAGCTCGCAAGACTTGTGCCGAGTGACAAATTCCCCTCCATCAAATTGTGGCAGCGTGTAATTTATTTCAGAGTAACATTATGCCTCCAACCCCAGTAAAGTTAGATGTATTGATGAATTTATCTGTTGTTATGAAAGTGACGAGTATGGGAATGATTCATCATCTCCAAGGACAGTTTATCGTGACAACTGTCATTTTAACGTTATAAATTGCCACACGTTGTTAACCATGCTAATCTGCTACTTGTCGTCCTTCTCGCCGAGCTCTGGGCTTATTTGGATTCATAGTGTGGATGGACTCGGAACAATAGGAGGCAAATTAATTTGTTGTATTTGCACTTTTGCCCTGGTTGCTCATATTAAAGTTGATTTGTAGAGCTGGGAGTGAAAGGTCTTTATTGCTATCCTGATTATTAGCCACCTACATGAGATGTGTTGATTCTGAAGTTGGACCATCTCTTTTTAGTTTTGCTTAGAGTGATCCACAGTGACTCTAGCTT
Organism: Rhinoraja longicauda; assembly: GCF_053455715.1. Lineage (NCBI taxonomy): Eukaryota > Metazoa > Chordata > Chondrichthyes > Rajiformes > Arhynchobatidae > Rhinoraja > Rhinoraja longicauda. The sequence goes on from NC_135978.1 coordinate 13,422,473, forward strand.
TACCCCAAAACCCTCATTACACAATCGCCCCAAGCAGGTCACCAAATGGTGCTTCATTGAGTTTCTGGTCAATGCTGACACTCATCCCCACCTCCACCCCTTACATTTGTTGAAGATAGATACTTGGCACTGATATCGCCACTGAACGTCAAGGATAAGTGAATATACTCACACATATTGGAAGTGGTAATTTTGAGACACAAATGTCATTGCCATCTATCAGCCCAATCCTGAACATTTTTGCTTACAGTAATAAAAACAGAAGATACCAGAAGTACTCAGCAGATGTTCCATCGTATCGTAGAACTTATGATGGAAGGAAGGCCAGTGGCAAAGCAACTGAAGATGGTTGCCCTGAGGAACGTTTGGGGCTGGAATGATGATGACCCCAATCACAACCTTCCTCCTTTCTGTGTGGCACTACAAATTTGGGGAATATTCCCTGTTTGCTGGAACACCTGGTCAAATGTTTGGTAGAGCTGTGGGTGTGAGATAATGGTGGTGTCATCCTAGGCGAGTTTTATCACAGAACAATGAACACTCCTTGAAAACTCATTGAACCCACATGTGAGAACGTAAGCTTTCATGAGGAGAACCATTTGTTGCTCTGTTCTCCCTGTTGGTGCTGCACTATCTGGAGGATAGAACATTGTACCTAGACCAACAAGTGGGGTTTACATTGGTGGGAGGGAAAGTATGAGAGAAAATCTTAAGGAATAGGATTTATGTACCTTTGGAAAGGCGGGGATTGATCAGGGATAGTCAGCATGGCTTTGTGTGGGGAAATCGTGCCTCACTAATTTAATTACGTTTTACGAAGCTGTAATAAAGAATGCAGATTGATGAAGGCAGGGCAGTAGATGTTGTCTGTATGGATTTCAGTCAGGCATTTGACAAGATCCTGTTTGGTGGGCTGGTCCAGGTGGCTAAGGCATATGGGCTCCAAGGCAAGCTGGCTAATTGGATCCAAAATTGGCTTGGTGATTGGAAGCAGAGGTTAGTGTTGGAAGCATACTTTTCTGATTGGGATTCAGCAACCAGTGTGTACCAGAGGGATTGGCATCTTGTTGTTTGTGATACATATTAATAACTTGGATGTCGATGTAGGAGGTATATTAATGTAAGTTTGCAGTTGACATGAAAAATTGTGCTGTTTTGTATATCAACGGAAGTCTACGACTAAGCAGGATCTCGATCGGAGGGGAAATTGAGTGAGCGTTGGCCGATGGAATTTTTTTTCTTGGCAAGTGTGACGTGATATATTCTGGGAAGTCAAATAGGGGTAAGGTATTTACAGTAAATGACAGAGCGCTAAGGAATGTTGGAGAACAGAGATACATTGGGGTTCAACACTGGTAGATATGGTAGTGAAGAGGCCATATGGAGTGCTTGTCTTCATGGGTCAGAGTGTAAGCGTTGGGATGTTGTGTTGCAACTGTACAAAGCACTGGTTAGACTCTACATGGAGTGTTGTGTGGAGTCTGGTCTCACAGTACATAAAGGAAGTGTCTGTGCTGAAGAACGCAGAGGAGACCCACAAGGATGTTGTCTCGATTGGAGGACTTTAGCTATGGGGAGAGATTTGATAGGCTGGACTTGTTTTCCCTGCCCCAAAGGAGGCTGAAGGCTAACCTGATAAAACTATATAAAATTAAGAGAGATGTAGAAAGGAAGTCAGAACCATTATCTTACGGGTAGGAGTATCGAAAACATGAAGACATAGGTTGAAGATGAGAGGAAAGAGTTTTAAAGAGAACTAGACCAAGTGGACCCATTGGGCCCAAACCTCTCCTCCACCCCTCCTCCCCCCCTCTTTCCCCCCTCCCACCTCCCCCCTGCCACCTCCCCCCTCCCCCTCCCCATCCCCCGCACCCCTTCCCCTCCCTCTTCCTCTCCCCCTTTCCCCTCCCCCCTTCCCCTCCCCCCTCTCCTCCCCCTTCCCTCCCCCCTTCCCCTCCCCCTTCCCCTCCCCCTTCCCCTCCCCCTTCCCCTCACCCCTTCCCCTCCCCCTTCCCCTCCCCCCTCCCCCTCCCCCCTTCCCCTCCCCCCTCCCCTCCCCTCTCTCCCCTCCCCTCCCCCCTCTCCCACTCCCTCTCTCGTTCCCCCTCCCCTCCCCCTCCCTCCCTAGGAGATAGATTTAAACTTTAAAATGTGAATAACTTTACAAATATAACGGATTTCAATGAAATGTCTTCCATTAGCACCAAAGGGACGACGGCGAGTAAGGTGGGCCTAAAATTGTCGCGCTATCGTGTACCGTTTTGGCTGTAGTTCAGGAACAAACAAACAAACAAACAAACGAGAGTTTTAGTATATAGATTTGAGGGAACGGTTTTTACACAGATACTGCTTGACATCTGGAACTCGCTGTCAGATGAGGTGGTGGAGTTAGATACATCACCATGTTTAAAGAGATGTTTAGCCAGGTGCTTGTGTATGCAAAGCACAGAAGGATACAGACCCAGCAGAAGCAAATGAATTGTGCAAAAGGCTCAAAAAAGTCAGCATGAATATGATGAGCCAAAGGGACATATTCCGTGGCGTACAACTCTATGATGCTCTGACCTGTGAATCTTTCTGTTCTGGTTGTTTTTGTGAGTCGTATGAAATGACTTCTTTCTGAAAGTCCTCCCACATGCTGCAGTTGTTTGTTCTATACAACAAGAGATTCTAAATTGCTGTCTCTGACCCCCGCCTCCACGCCGCTGCCTTTATCTCTTTGTCTTTGACTATTTTTATTTTTCTATAGGAACAATTTCTAGTTTAAGTGTGCAGCAGGGGGCGAGGATGGCATTGGAGAATCAGCTGCACAGATGAGGTAGCTGGAGGCCTTGCCTATTTTCCCAGACACCCCCAGCCATAACCCCCCCCCCCCCCCCCTTCCCATCATTCTGTTAACACGAGTCACCAATGTGCAATGTCTTCCCCTTAAACAAATCAGAAACTATCCCGGAGTGCAACCATGTCTATAGCAGCCGCTTAAAAGGCTAAGAAACCACATTGTTGATTGGGAGATAATTTGATTTCAGGTCTTGAACCTACATCCCAAGGGACTTTCAGATCCTTTGGAGATGAAACAAGCAAGAAGCATCTGCAACATTTCTTCTTAAGCCCTTTGCTTCTATAGGGAACATAGGCCATTGACAAATGTCCTCCACCTCACTCGGTTGTTGGCGGTTCTTTCAAGATCTGCAACATATACATCTCCATATATTCCTTGCAGCAGTAGCTGGGAGCAGCTGTCAATACCCTTGGAGATGGCCGCCTTCCAGCTTGAGAAATGGATGTCAGTCAGGCGTAGATCAAAGAAATGGACTCTAGGGTGTGAATGTTGCTTGAACTTCTCTCTTGGCTGCTGTCTGCTTTATCTGGGATCACTGGTTCTCGGGAATTATGTCTGCAAGTGAAAGAAGCAGAAAATGTATGCAACTTGCAGCCAATTTTTATTCTTCCACAGTAAATGAAAACAAATAAAATCTGCTCAAGCTGGAAGTCTGCAATAAAAAATAGAAATTGCTAGAAAAACTCAACAGGGCAGGCAGCATATGTGGAGAGAGAAACGGTTAATGGTTCAGCTCGGAGAGACCCTTTCAGAGAACTGAGAAAGAGAGAATTAGGTCAGTCCGAGAAGATGGAGAAGATCAATGGGTGGAGCAAGGGGGATTTCTCTGATGGGGTTAACTTAGGGAGAGTCAATCTCCTATTATCTCCTATTATATTAGTTTATCATATTCAACCACCTTAGCTTTGTGTGACAGCAGGGCATTGAAACCACAAAAATGTATCTCTGAGTGTCTCTTGTCTCCATTTCATTTCCAGCCAGATGTAGCTGCCAAATTCAGGTGGCCATGTGAGTTCTCATTATAAAAACCATCTCATTGAATTATTCTGGTGTGGTTGTGAAACCTTAAAGTTGTAAAGCCAAGCTCCGGTCACCATAAAGGTGTGACACCCTCACCCACTTCTGTTTCATGAATCTATAACTGGATTTGCCACTTGCCCAACATATTTAACAAGATTAAATTACGGATTGCATGTCAACAAGGCATTGAAATCACAAAAAAATGACTCCCTTTGTATCTCTGAATGCCTCTTGTCTCTGATTATTTGCCAACCTTGAGTGAGTTCTCATTAAAAATCATCTAATTGAAATATTCTGGTGCACAACCCATGGTGTGGTTGTGAAATCTTAAAGTTGTAAAGCCAAGCTTTGGTCACATACAAGTGTGGGTCAATGGGTCTGTTTCTATGTTTCTCTGTTTGTGTTATGATGACATGACTCTATGACTGAATTTACCAACGTGTTTGGTTCCTTTTTGGCTTTGCTGATGTAAATTTCTCTGTTTATGCAGCTAATTGATTTGCATTTTACATTAACAGTGCTGATATCTATTTGCTGAAGGTCCATAAGGTCCATATCTTTCTCAACCCGTATTCAAAGCCTCCATTTTGTTTGATCCCTCCATCTCCCACCCCGTTTTCTGCAACGGCTTTGATTATCGTATCTTGACGTGGGATGGTACAACATGCCGCCACGCAACAGATGGGAAGATCATCACTGCATATTTCCCTCTGTTGACTTAGTTAATGGCAGTAAAATCAAGAGAAATCTTTGACAGGGAGCCAACGCAAATCATTCCCTCTACACCCTCGGTGAAGACTGCTATTCATTGCTGAATAGCTCACTTTGTTCAACTTTTTAACAGCCATGGAGTCATGGAGTGCAGGAACAAGCCCTTTAGCCACCAAGTGTGTGCTGACCATCGAGTGTCCATTTTGCAGTAATCCTGCATTAATCCCATTTCATTCTCCTTGCACTTCCATCCAATCCTTCCAGATCTAACCACACACCTACAGCCCACAACAATTTACAACGGCCAATTAACACATGCAGAGGCAGGCAGGGAGAAAGATGCAAACACCGCACTGTCAGCAGCAGAGGTCAGGGTTAAACCAGGGTCGCTGGAATTGTGAAGCGGCAGTTCTACCAGCTGTGTCACTTGTCAGCATGTGCCCTAATTCAAGCACATGATTCGTGATTTACTTTGTGCACCTCTTTCATCTGTGGTTCTTAGCGCGTTGGTAAAAAGAAGCCCTTTGCACTTACATATTTAGCCATTAGGAGGAGCCCTGATCACAATATCAAACGGCTCTTGGCCTGTACCTTGCCCTGGCTTTTCACGGCTGAGAATTTATCTTTCTAATTGGATCAGCTCTTTTCTCTCTTCAAGGACACTTCAATCCCAGTTTATACCCACTGTTCATTCGGATGAAAGATGAATTGAAACCTATTTCTCATTAAGAAGCACTGCATAACGCGATCAGCTAATTTGAAGTGAACTCTTATTAAAAATATATTTTCAGTGCTTGTTCAATCGGAATGAGCAAGTCAGAGTCACAGATTGGTGCTTGGATGTACACCCAGAATCCAGACACAGTAATTAATTTTTTACAGCTTTACTTATGAGCACATCCTGGATGTGAAGAACTACCCGATGTGTGAATGGAATGATGAGCACAGAATTCAATGTCACAAAATTATTCCTCTCCGTATAATCTTTAAAATCCATTTATTTTCGTTGAGCTTCATCAGTTAATTGTCTGCCTCCTATCTCCCCACAGTGCTGCTCTGCACAATTCAGTCGTTTGAGTGCCACTTTCTTCCAGCGACTGTGCAGACAATGGTCCTGTGACCCATTTCTTTCTCCCTGACATGAAGCGTGTTTGATATAAACTACAGAGGTCATGCAGTGCAGAATTAGTGATTGTGTAAACTGCGCACAGGCACACCTGCACCTCCACTTTCTCAGCCACTGGAATGCACCGCACAATTCAAAGGCGTTACAAGCTAAATTCATCATGCTGTTTCATTGCAAATTACAGACGACGTGGCAAGGCACTAATGTTGAGTTTTATTCAAAATTCAGTGTAATGACCATGCAGTATGCAATTACAGAAATTAGAATACCATCAGCTGCTATTTGGACCATCGATTATTGATACCAGTGGTAGGTCATCAACTGAACTGCATGCACCGGTGATGAGCAGTTTGAGTTAAGCGGAGAAACTGACAAATCTAGGATCCTTCCCCCCCCCATCCCAAGGGCAGCAAAAAGTCAAGACGAGATTAAATAGGTGATTATAATTCTGAAAAGTGTTAAAAGTGAAATGATTTTCAATGGCTGGGGTTTGTAACCAAGCATGGTGAAGTGAGGATAATTGGCTAAAGAGCCAGGGGAGATGAACAGATCTAAAGAAATGCAGTGTCGAGAAAGCAGTGACTGGAAGAGTACTAGATACTGATTTAATGGTGTTAGTTGTGATTGAAAAAGAGAAAACATGCTGGGTTGTGGGGAAAGACCAGAGGAGCTGGACTGACAGATCTCCTTCAAAGAGTCAGCCCAAGCAACAGACTGAAAGGCAACTCATCCTGTCCCTGATAATTGCAATTTCTCCCTTTATATTTTTTTCCACATATTTTTCAGATTTTCTGCAAGGTTATAGATCAAACTTTAATAGTCATTTGTTTTGTTGACTTTCTGCTCTAATAATCTTCCCTGCGGAAATCTACCCTATTCATCTATCCATCACTCTGATCTCACGTCCTCCTTGCTATTGATTTGATGCACACATTTAATTTACATTGTCAAACCTTTTGAAACATTTTGAGATTTTTCAGTAACACCTCGGCACCGATAGAAAAATGGGCAGGTTTTGCAGCTTCCAAACTTTACATAGAATTCCTCTGATACTTCACTGAACTCATTCCATGGCGCAGATAACCTTCCCAATCAGCAATGGCCATTATGTCATGCACGTGGGGTCTGAAAAACTACATCCAGCTTACTCTGGCTTAAAAAAGACACAAAGTGCTGGAGTAACTTAGCGGGTCTCTCAGCATCTCTGGAGACCAAGAATAGGTGATATCATATCATATCATATATATACAGCCGGAAACAGGCCTTTTCGGCCCTCCAAGTCCGTGCTGCCCAGCGATCCCCGTACATTAACACTATCCTACACCCACTAGGGACAATTTTTACATTTACATTTACCCAGCCAATTAACCTACATACCTGTACGTCTTTGGAGTGTGGGAGGAAACCGAAGATCTCGGAGAAAACCCACGCAGGTCACGGGGAGAACGTACAAACTCCTTACAGTGCAGCACCCGTAGTCAGGATCGAACCTGAGTCTCCGGCGCTGCATTCGCTGTAAAGCAGCAACTCTACCGCTGCGCTACCGTGCCGCCCCGTGATGTTTTGGGTCAGGGCCCTTTTTCAGACTGAATCCTGAGAAAGAGTCCTGATCCAAAATGTCACTATCCATGTTCTCCAGAGATGCTGCCCGACCTGTGGACTTATTCCAGCACTTTGTGTCTTTTCTTTTGTAAACCAACATCTGCAGTTCCTTGTGTCTCCATTACTCCGGCCTAAACCTGTTATTTTCAAAACATCTTCACAGGCACTTCAAGTGGGCCAGCCAAATATTCCATTGTTCCCAACCAGATTCTTTCGGCCTTCACCATCACATGTACATACACCCTTCATCCCTACCCCCAATCCTCATTACATTGTGAGAAACACATACCTGTCATGAAGATATTCGGACATTTTAAGATGTACCTGTGATTCAAAGGTGCACTCTGAAATGTTTCACGATCTTAAGGTCCCTCCATTTCGAGCCCAGGATGTTGGAGTGAATCAGGTTTGAATCAATGAACATTCTTTGACAGAGCTACAAATAAATATTTGAACTTGGTGATGCTGGCAGTAAGGCCCAAAGTCTTTTACCGACGAGCCGTTATCTAACCACTGCTGCTTATCCTTACGGCGGACGTGGAATTGAACAGTCTGCCCACTTTTTGTGTTAGTTAAAAATAACTATGACCAAGTTACCATTTAAAGCCATTAAATAAGATAATGCCACTGCGCCAATTGATGAAATAAGGTTATTTATGGAAGGAGAGTGTCTGGGGAAAGTATGGAGAAAGAGGCTGTTTCACAATTTAAAATAATTCAGGTCATGCACAATGGAGACATCTGAGGTTGTCCCTGTGAGCCTATTAAGGTGGGGCCCAGAGTAACATGGAGGAGATGCGGCAGCTTTGATTGCCAACCTGTGCCGTCATTGGGAGAGCAGAGTGTGCTCATTTAGTCAGACCATGCCGTGAGCCAGAGCTGCCTGGAGAGGAGGGAAATGGAGAATAATGGAAATCAGTGCAACTTTTCATCCATAAAATGCATTAGTGTTGCAGAAGTGTTGGAATAGTATCATCAGCACATCAGATCGCCACTAACACGAAGCAGACTGAGGAAGCAGTGAAGTGGTTGGGTTGTACAAACAGAATTCCATTCACGCCGACTTTTTCCCTTTGAGCATTGAACCTGATTTGATGTGATCGAGAGTCCAGGCTATGCTGATAGTCACTGCCACTCGAGTGTGCCCAGCATGAGCATTTGTATTTTAGTTGATCAATACCAATCTAATGAAATCAAGCAATCCATGATTATTTTATTATGTGAAGGAGATGCAGGCACTGATTCATTCAGCCACGCGACCCTTCTTAAAAATATTACTGCACAATCGATCCTAATAAACCACCCAGCCATTGTTTACTAGAAAATCATATCTACAAATCCTTTTACCTGGAACTCTATAGAAATTTGGAAAGAAATGGAAATGTTTGATGCAAAGTAAAGAGGACAAATAGTCTCGTTTTTTTTCTTATCGTCTCTTTAATGGTTAGGTTCTCATAGCAGCTTAACAAAATACACTCAGGAAGGAAACATGAGGCACAAATTATTGAAGACAGAGAGTTCCTAACAATGTAACCAGTGGGAGTGAGAATAACCAGGAGCATAACCAGTGGAACTGATAATAACCAATAGTGTAACCACTGTGACTGTGAATAACCAACAGTGTAATCAGTGTAACTGATAATAACCAACAGTGTAACCAGTGTAACTGACAATAACCAACAGTGTAACCAATGTGACTATGAATAACCAGCAGTGTAACCAGTGTGACTATGAATAACCAGCAGTGTAACCAGTGTGACTATGAATAACTAGCAGTGCAAACAGTGTGACTATGAATAACCAGCAGTGTAACCAGTGTGACTATGAATAACTAGCAGTGTAACCAGTGGAACTGAGAGTTTCCAGCAATGGTACCAGTGGGGCAGCGTGTAATCATCAATGTAACCAGTGAGGCTGAAATAACTCGCAGTGTAATCATTGTCTCTGATCCAGTCTACCATCTCACTGAAGGCTCCGCTCCTTTAACGTCTGCAGTAAGATGCTGCAGATGTTCTACCAATCGGTGGTAGCCAGTGCCATCTTCTTCGCTGCCGTGTGCTGGGGCAGCAGGGCGAAGGCCGCGGACGTCAGTGGGATTAACAAGCTCATCAGGAAGGCAGGCTCCGTCCTGGGGGCGGACTTGGATTCATGGGAGGTGGTCTAGGAGGGGAGGATGCTCCTGAAACTGCGGAGCATCCTGGACAATACAGCTCACCCCCTCCATGACACACTGGTCAACCTGAGGAGTACCTTCAGCACAGATTGGTTCCACCAAGATGGAGGACAGAACGCCACAGGAGATCCTTCTTCTCTGTGGCTATCAAACTGTACAAATCCTCCCCCTTCTGTCGTGGGGTGGACTGAGACTGACTCCCTTCCCCCAGGGAATGATTAAGAAAAGGATTAATCACATGGCTCTTGCAAAGAGCCAGCACCACAGTAATAGACTGAATGGCATCTTGTGAGGTAAGATTCTGAGACAAAAAAATTCAGCTCCATTGCAGTCTGTGGTTGGGCATGATCAGTGACAAATCATCCCTAAAGTGGGCCCAGCAGCATCATGTAAAGAAATTATTGATTACTTAAAGTTAGTTGCTGATTCATCTCTGCTGGCTATTGTTACAATTCTATGAGTGTTTGGTGCTTTCTACAGATTTTAAATCTTGGCAAAATCTCCACTGTGCTGAGAGAATTCAAGACTTGTGCACAAAGGAGTGGCTTTCAAAAAAAGGTCCTTAAGGGGGTATTCAGTGAAGGACAGCATCGAATGAAAGAATAGCGAGGACGAGAGCAAAGCAGGCCAGGCTACTACTAGAGTCGATCAGAAGAAGTGTCCCGACCAGTAATGTCACCTAGCCATGTTCTCTCGTGATGCTGCTTCACCCTCTGAGTTATCTGGCGCTGTATGTCCTTTAGTGTGAACCAGCATCTGCAGTTCCTTGCCTCTACATTTTGACTGCTTCACTGCAAAATCTCCACAAGGTATGCCTACTTATCCTTCGAATCGGTCTGAAGAAGGGTCCTGACCCGAAACATCACCTGCCCGTGTTCTCTAGAGATGCTGCCTGGACCTGCTGAGTTACGCCAGCACTTTGTGTCCACAGAGTCAGGAAAACCATTGTAGGAGCTAAATCCATCCATTGCGCTCAACCTTCAACTCGGGTACAATGTCAGACATCTGCTGTCTACGGCGTAGATGTCGGCAATGGACTATGACTCCATTTCAAGCGACAACTGCAGGCTTGAATTGAGATAAGGACCATGCATTTCACCTCCTCCATCACTGGGTCCCTGGTCTTCACTGTGCCAGGCCATTCCTCACCAGCTGCATGGCCACCACTCCCACCAGCAGCTGCCACAGCTCCACTGTGCCTCGCTCGGCCCGGTGTACAATGCTCGAGGCTGTGCTGACTTTCACGGCCCCGACACGATGAGCACTTGCCCCCTGCAGTTGCAGCCAGATAATGCACTGCACGGATCTCACCGCTGAGGAGACTGTAACTATTATCAAGAGCGGACAGCGGGAAGCTGGCCTGCTGCCTGTATTGCACTCACAGGTCCTGTCTTAATTGTGCATTGCGATCCCTGTGCCCACTTGTCAGAGGCGATCGAACTTAGTCTCCATCACCTTGCTAGTGATAATTTATAATTTTTCAAAAGCTGATTTTGGAGCATTAAACTGCTAGAACCAGAGCCTCCCCCTCCCCCCCCCCCCCCCCCCCCCCAAACGATGTGCATCATGCCCAATTTCACCATACCCTATCACATCCACCACCACTCTCTGTCAGTCGTAATTCATGCTGATCAATACTGTGCTCGCTCACACGTCTGTGTGTCTCACACTCTCGTCTTTGTGTGCGTGTGTGTGCGCGTGTGTCTGCGTGTGCGTGTGTGTGTGTGTGTGTGTGCACGCCCCGCTATTCAGAAATTTGCAAGATGCACGAAAATTAAAGCTGACTGACTTTAAAAGGACACTTGAAGTGGGTGCACTCCATCTGCAGGGTACTGGCAGTGAAGGGAATCAGAGGTCAGCCTGGTGGAAACCAAGATGCTCCATCCTCAATGGTGTTGAAATGGGAAATGGTGGAGTTGTGCTCATCCAAGCAAGAGAACTCCATCGCAGTCATGCTGGTTTAAGCGGTGGTAGGTTTTGGATGTCAGGATGTGCGTGGCCTGTTGCAGGCCACTCACATCCTTTAATATTGCCGCAACCCCCTTCCTTTAATTTTCTTTTGCGGTTGTATTATTTATGTGGCTGGTCCAGTTAAGTTTTGTATCAATGGTGACCCCCCCTTACCCCAGGACACTGACAGTAGGAGACCTGGCGATGATAATGTCAATACATCAATGAACGTCAAGGGGATGTAGTAAGTCACGCGCTTGGCCATGGCTTGGGGCATGCAGCATGAATGTCACGTACCACTTATCAGTCCACAGTTGAATGCCATCTAGGTCTTTCTGCATCCAGGCATTAACTTTCCCATTTGTTGATGAGTTGTAAATGTATATTCTTCTGTCCAATCATTAGTAAATATCCCCAATTCTCAACCTATGGGGGGAAAAGATCATTGATAAGACATTTTAAAAATGTTGAGCCAAAGCCACAGTCCTGAGAAAGCCTGAGGGGATGTTCTGGGTCTGAGGTGATTGACCTCCAACAACTGCAAACATCTCCCTTTATGTGACATCTAGCTCAGGCCAGAAGAAAGATCTCCAGGTTTGGGGCTGGACAGTAGTGCAGCTGGCAGAGCTGCTGACTCACAGCGCAAGAGACCCGGGTTCGATCCTGACCTTGGGTGATGTCTCTGTGGAGTTTGCACGTTCTTCATGTGACCGTGTGGGTTTCCTCCGGGTGTTCCGGTTTTCTCCCACATACCAAAGACCTGCAGGATTGTAGGCGAATTGGCCTCTGTAAAGTGCCCCTAATGTGTAGGGATTGGATGGGAAGGTGAGATAACATAAAGCTAGTATGAACAGGTGATTAGGAAAATACAACTGCAGATGCTGGTTTAAATCGAAGGTAGACACAAAATGCTGGAGTAACTCAGCGGGTCAGGCAGCATCTCGGGAGAGAAAGAATGGGTGACCTTTCGGGTCGAGACCCTTCTTCAGACTGAACAGGTGATTGATGGTCGGTGTGGACTTAGTGGGCTGAAGGTTCTGTTTCCACGCTATATCTTTCTATCAATCAATTCAATCACCAATCAGTTATTCCCAGTGGGAGTTTGGTTTTACCAATATTCCTTGACGCCACTCTGAAGTAAGTGATGCCGTGATATCAAAGACGGTCATTCTCACCGCACTCTGGAATTCAGCTCATGCATTCATGTATTCTTGAATGGAGAGCACAATATGTCGAGCTGCGTGGTCCTGGAGAAAGTCAAGCTGAGCGTCAGTGAGAAGACCCCGATGAGGAAATGCAGCTTGGTAATTCTTTTATTTAAGTGTAAAATAACGTGGATTAGGATTCACACGGCAGAACATACATCTGCCCCTCACACTGCTGGGTAGCTAATAGCTTATGGGAACAGGAGATTCTGGGGCATAAGCCTGCAGCTAGATCTGGACAGATTCATAGCTTTGGAGCAAACAATGCTGTCGGCTGTGTCTTGATAATCACGTAGAGTGAATCAAATTGACTGAAGACTTGGGGTGACATATTAGCACAGCTGGTCGTGCTGCTGCCTCTCTGCTCCAGAGACCTGGATTCAATCCTGACCGTGGCTGCTGTCTGAGTGGAATTTGCACGTCCTCCCTAAGACCACATGTGTTTCCTCCCCTTTCTCCTTCCACATCTTAAAGATGTGCAGGTTGGTGGGTTAATTGACCACTGTCAACCCACCTCTAGTGGTGGAATCTAGGGGAGAGTTAATAGGAAAGACGTTACAATAAAATGAGTTAAGGTCGGATCAGTGTTAAAAAAGAAAGAACAGGTACTTTGCTGTACTGTCTGAGTGGAATCTGGGGCCTACATGGGTGCTGGATCTCTTTATGACTTGCTTCTGCATTGGTCAGGACATCACTAGGGGCGGGATACTGCATTGGTCAGGACACCTGACTATGGGTGCTGTCTGTACAGAGTTTGCACATTCTTCCTGTGACCACATGGGTTTTCTCCTGGAGCTCCAGTTTCTTCCTACATTCCAAAGACGTAGAGGTTTGTAGATTAATTGGCTTTGGTCAGAATTGTATATTGTCCCTAGCGTGTAGGTACAATAGTGTTAGTGTTTGGGGATCACTGGTCGGCGCGGACTCGGTGGGCCGAAGGGCCTGTTTCCGCGCTGTATCTCTAAATTAAATTATCCAGGTCTTCTGGTTGTGGAGACTGCAGTCCTCCACCTTGCACTCTGCAATGTTCCTCTGCACCTAAATTGCAAGTGTGCTGCATTTAATATCGATTGCAAAAAGTTCACTGGTGCAAATGCAAAAGTTCAAAAGCAAAATTTCATCCATTCTGGGTGTGGATGATGCCTTGCTATAGATCGGTCTTGTATGTTCTGTTGGCTCCAAATGTATGGGGGAAATCTATTATATTATCTCCAAGGTTGCATCGACATCATATTAATCTTTTGTTCCATCCAAAAATTACACGAATCCTCCATTTTCTATAAATATTCCATTTGCATCACGTCTGCCTCCCTTCCCGGTTTGCTTTTAACCACTTTTGCACGCTTGAACTGCGTGCTGAATGTAGCTAAACCTGGAAAGAAACAAATGGTGCAAAGATTATTGATTTGTTTTTGATGTCATTACCTGAGGCCATAGCACCTCCTCCTAGTCTGCACTTCTTGAAATGCTCCATCTTTCAGTAAATACAGTGGTTGTTAATTCCCATACTCTGTATATACACACACAAAATGTCAAAATAATTTCCATGTATTTATCAAAGTTGCAGTAATAAGACAGCTTGACAGCAGCGAGCATAGCCTGCTTAGTGAGTCTGTGCTGAGTTAATATCAAAACTGATCAGAGCTGTACATGTTGCCAGCTGCCTGGCTTGTTGTTGAGTTGCAAAGCTTTAAAACTGGAGGGTCAGTGCTCAGGCGGTGTTGAAATGAGCAGTGGCGGTTTTCTGAATATTTGCTGACAATGTTTGAAACGTTAACCAGACATTGAAGAAGTGTTTGAAGCATGTATCTGTCCCCGTAGAATAGTTTACACTTCAAGGAGATGCTGTGGGGAGTTGAGCTTTTCATTGGTGGCACGAGGAGGAAGTGAAGTGGTGTGAGCAGGTTATCGAAATAGAAAAGATGCATACTTCATCTGTGCTGGGATAGTGATGTGGGGTGGGGGACAGGTCTGTAGTAAATAACACATAGCCTTTTTAATAAAATGAAAGTTTAGAAACTGAACGTGTTATGCCCATTGTATCAAAACATAACCAATGTCCAGGGTGCAAATGGTGCGTGCACTTGTTCTGCGTTGGAAGTCTGCTGCATGCTGTGCTGCATTTAATATTGATTGCAAAACATTCACTGGTGCTTTGATACTGCTGACATCAAATGGAGTGTTTTGTGACCAAGTAGCTTCTGTATTGTTAGGGTTGTCTGGGGAAACCTACACAATCAGCCTGGAGTTATCCTTGACTTAGGGAGGTGCTGTCAGAGTAGCCTTGGTGCGTCTGAGCGGTATGGTGGTGCAGCGGTAGATTTGCTGCCTTACAGAGCCAGAGACCCTGGTTCAATCCTGACTACGGGAGCGTAGCTGTGTGGAGTTTGTACGTTCTCCCCGTGACGTGCGTGAGTTTTCTCCAGGATCTCCAATTTCCTGCCACGCTCCAAAGACGTACAGGTTTGTAGGTTAATTGGCTTGGTATAAATGTAAATGCAATGTGTAGATTAATGTTATCTACACACATGTTATCTAGTGTGTGTAGATAACATTAATGTGCGGGGATTGCTGGTCGGAGCAGATTCGGTGGGCCGAAGGACCTGTTTCCACGCTGTATCTCTAAGCTAAAACCTAAAGTATCTGCATTGTATTTTGTAGATTTTATACGCTGGAATCACTGTGGAGAGAATGAATAATGAATAAGGTGTCACTCAGGCTGCTTAGTCCTGGGTGATGTCTAGAGTTGTTGGTGATACACTTAGCCAGGCAAACGGAGAGTCTTCTATCACACTCTTGACGTGCCATGGCTCATGGAAAGGCTCTGAAGAGTTAGAAGACGGGTTGCTCACCAAGCTCCTAACATGCTCTTGTCGCCAAGATAATTATGTGGTTGGTCCAGTTGAGTTTCTGGTGAGGTGTGACCTCCAGGATATCGATATGGTGGAGGACTCGACAATGGTAAAGCTATTTCCATAAGATCATAAGATAGGAGCAGAATTAGGCCATTCGGCCCATCAAGTCTACTCCGCCATTCAATCATGGCTGATCTATCTCTCCCTCCTAACCCCATTCTCCTGCCTTCTCCCCATAACCTCTGACATCTGCTCCTGACATGCCCTCATGTGACCTGTGGTTTCCACGCTGAGAATTTCACTTGGCATCAGATGATCAAGGTCGGCAGAAGAAGGCACTACCATTGCCCATAGCATGTGTCCTTCACCAGATCCCATACATTTTACACTTCAACCTGTTGCAGCCTCTTTGTGCATTTCAGCAATTGATCTAAGAAATATATTGAGTAAATAGAGGGTCTTGTGAGGAATAGTGGTGCTTCCAGAATTTAGATTTTATAAAAGAAGATAGATAAATATTTGAGTAAGAGCAAGTTAAACACGGATGATAGGCTGAAAATTGAGACAAAATGGGTTGCATTTTCAAAAGCTTGAAGCAAAGCACTGTGAGATCATTTGTAAATGCAAGTGCCTTTGTTACAGGTAGATCCTGTTTGGATCTTGATGGAATCTATTGTGCACTCTGCGTATTTCATTATGAGGATGTTGCCAGGACTCAAGGGCCTGAGCTACAGGGAGAGGCTGAGCAGGCTCGGACTTTATTCCTTGGATCTTACAGAGGTGTATCAGATCATGAGAGGATTAGATAGGCTAAATGCACAGTCTTTTATCCAGAGTAGGGGAATTGAGAACCAGAGGACATCGGTAAAGGGGTAAAGATCAAATTGGAAATAGGTTTATTGGGATATGGGCCAAACGCAGGCAAGTGGGACTACTGTAGATGGGGCATGTTGGTTGGCGTGGGCAAGTTGGGCCTAAGGGCCTGTTTCCATGCTGCACAACTCTATGATTCAGGTTGATTTGTACCTTGAATACTAGGATTGCCTCTGCTCTTTCCACTTTGTCAGCTGGAGACTGCACGAATGCCTCAAAATCAGAAATCTGGCGGCACCGATCTCACTTTGGAGACCGGAGTGGAAAGATTTTGGCAGATCCTTCATTGCAGTCCCAAGTGGGTGCTGTACCATCGAAGGTTTCAAGGTAAGCTACAGTGAAATTTGAGTTACCATACAGCCATTCTAAGTGCAAAGCAACAAGACACACAACCACATAAAAGTTAACATGAACATCCATCACAGTGGATTCCACATTCCTCAAGCTTCTTCCTCTTTGATCAAACTTCGTCCTCTTTGTTCTCCCACAGTCGGGGCAGTCAAACCACCCGCAGTCGGGGGCGATCAAAGCCGTTATTTCGAAGAGATATTAATTACCTGTTTTCACGTTTCTTCTTGCTGTGTACAGATAGGTTCCATGATGCCTATACTAAAACAGTAATCACACTTCCAATTAATTTAATTGATTAAAGGGCTTTGCAATGTCTTACGGTTGCAAAAGGTGCTTTTAAATGCAAGCCTTTCAGACAGATTATGGCACCTTGAGAGCCATAAATGGAGTTAAAACTCCATAAATGGAGTTAATTCAAGTGCCCATTTATTGTTGCTAATGCTAACAGTTTGGTCTGATTTGGGATTTATCAGGCAACGAAGACCAGGCTGATGAAAGGCTAAATGCAGATCCTCAACCCACACCGCTCAAACTGTTGTAATCAGCAACTATAAACATCAATAGTTGCCAAGTTGCTTGGGCCAGGGGGCCATCCATAGCCCACAGGCACTAAGTCACAGAGACCTGATCAATGCAGAGCTGAATGACAACAGATGTCGGCACAATTGAGTTCACTGGCAAGGCTTATTGGACAGTCGAGAGCAGGAATCATCTGATTTAATCCACTCTCTGGGCCGCAAGTGTGGAGACCGATCATGGCAGACGGAGTGCGATCAGCATCTGTCTTGATGAACTCAGCACAGACTGAAACGATGAGCCTGTGAGCTCCCTGATTTCCAGTCTTCGGCAGTGTACCAGGAAGTGAATTAACGCAAGGCCGTTAAGGGACCAGACAGAGAGCCAGGATCGATGTATCCTCGCTTGGAAGCAGCCCCAAGCTGTGCCCTCTGGCTGTCACAAGCTGACGAACAATATAAAGGGAATGCAGCCAGTCAGTAAGAAGCCTTCTGTTTTTCCATAAGGCAGTCAGTTGTGTAGCAATATACAATCCCAATATTGATAAACCATGGGAGTTCTTGTCTGGAGTTATTCTTCGTGTTCAGCTCAGAGCTGAGTTGACATTCTTGACATGAATGATCCTGATGCCAATTATTTATTTGATCACATTCTGTTCTAATCTCTGTCTTGAAAAGTAGTAGGGTCGGTTACACTATGTAATGCACTCTAATTATGTGTACGCACTGTTTGCATTAGCAGATAAATAATCTATTGGCAAACTATAAATTCAGTACTCGAGTAGAAATCCAAGCTTGGACCTACCTGTCTGCCACATTAGTACAAATCCAGGCCTACTGTTTATCTGTGGTGCTCTTCCTGTGAACCAAATTATCTAAATGTGTTATTGTTTTGCACCATCTCTTCAACTCATTCTCAGTTCAAAGCCATAATTGGCTCCCTCCTACAATCTCTGCAATCAATGGGACTATAAAAGATGAGTAACTTGGAAACTTTGAGCAGTGTTGGCCTTACACCACTGTAAATGAAGGCTGATCTACCTTTTTCCAGGTTCCACCGGGTGGTTTATTCAGTGAGCCATAATCCAGCTGCCTCTGGAACCAGTGAGGGAATGAGGTGTGGGCCTCTCCAAACCCCTGAGACAGAGTCACTGTCTCAGCCCTGGTCCCTTCAGCACCGGTGTGTGAGATGGGCAGAGGTTCTGCTACAACAAAGGCCTCAGGAAGGTCAGGATGGCCTGCGCCGAGTCGTGGTGTAATTTGTCCACTCTCGCTTCTCCACCCGGGAGAGCTGTGCGCTCTGTGTTGGAGTCCACTCCGCTAATCGGAGCGCTGCTCTGATTGATGAATTCAAGGAAACTACAATAGTTTCATGTCGCATAAAGACATAAATCGTAAAAGCAGATTTAGGCCATTCGGCGCATCAAGTCTAATCCGCCATTCGGTTGTGCCTGATCTATCTTTGCCTCTCAACCCCATTCTTCCGCCTTCTCCCAGTAACCTTTAACACCCTTACTAATAAAGAACTTGTCAATCTCCGTTATAAAAATACCCAATGTCTTGGCCTCCGCAGTCGTCTGCGGCAATGAATTCCACAAATTTACCATCCTTTGGCTGAAGAAATTCCGCCTCATCTACTTTGTAAAGGTATGTCGTTTTATTCTGAGAGTGTGCCTTCTAGTTCTAGATTTTCCCACAAGTGGAAACATCCTCTCCATATCCACTCGATCCATACCTTTCTCTATTCGGTAAGTTTCAATGAGATCCCCCATCTCATCTTTCTAATCATCCAGTGAGTACAAGCTGAGAGATGTCAAACAATCAACAATGTTAACCCACTCATCCGCGGGGCATTATCGTAAACCTCCTCTGGACCCTCTCCAACGTAAGCACATCCCTCCTCAGATATGGGCCCCAAAACTGCTCACAATAATCCAAATGCAGTTTGACCAGTGCCCGAAAAAGCTTCAACATTGCATCCCTGCTATTATGCTCTCGCATTAGAATGCAAAGGGTTTTCACTGAAGTGTAAGCATTGTATGTGTGGTGGAATTTATTATTCCGCGATTGTAGTATTTTATAAGCAGACTTTAATGTGTTTTTGTTAACCTATCTTGTACTAAGCGATTTTTAAGAAGTTGAACACATCATTGAGAGGATAACTCACCAATGTCAAAGGTCGAAGCAAACGCAGGCTCGGCGATCGCTTCGCTCAACATCTGCGTTCGGTCCGCATTAACCAATCTGATCTCCCGGTGGCTGAGCACTTCAATTCCCCCTCCCATTCCCAGTCTGACCTTTCTGTCATGGGTCTCCTCCAGTGCCACAGTGAGTCCCACCGGAAATTGGAGGAACAGCACCTCATATTTCGCCTGGGCAGCTTGCAGCCCAGTGGTATGAACATTGACTTCTCCAACTTTAGATAGTTCCTCTGTCCCTCTCTTCCCCTCCCCCTTCCCAGATCTCCCACTGTCTTCCTGTCTCCACCGATATCCTTCCTTTATCCCGTCCCCCTGACATCAGTCTGAAGAAGGGTCTCGACCCGAAACGTCGCCCATTCCTTCTCACCTGAGATGCTGCCTGACCTGCTGAGTTACTCCAACATTTTATGAATAAATACCAGTGGTGTTATACGATCACCACTGATTTTTTAATCTGCATACACTGAGCATGATTTCCCACTGAGTATCCAAGAGCAATGAATATAGAGATTTGCTCATTCTCACTGTTACCCAGCACCTTCTTGAAAGGTTTCTCTTTCTCCTGTCTCTCCTCTGCTCTTTGCACGTCACATACATGACTCTCTGTTGAGTTCGACTTCGCGTTCGCAGTCAGTTGGATGACAATAATCAGAGACGGCACATACTTTACCTGTTAGTTTATTAGAGATCTCGTGGACAGGTTTCTAAAAGCACACACAGAGTTGCGGACTCCGGGGCCAGTGGAAACGTGTCACACCAGCCCCTAGAATTAAGCCCCTTTTATCCCCCAAAACCGCAGAATTCACAGTTATTTACAAGTATCACAACCAATCAATATTGGAATTAAGTCAGTTTTCCCTTATACGGCCGAGTGTTGGAACAAAGTCAGTTTTCCCATATAAGGTTCTAACATGCTATTGTTCAAGGTTTAGTCGGCGTCTGTTTATTGTTTATGTTCTTTATACATTGTGTTTTTCTCCTCTGAAGACGAGCTGGAACATTCTGCGGTTTGGGCTACTGATTACTACTAGCTTTAGCAAGCTCAGCATTTTTGTGATTACGTAGCCTCAAGCAGGTGTGTGAGAAAGAGAGAGCCTCAAGCATGTGCTTTAACCTAGCACACAATGCTGCAAAGCCCATGCGGAGTCTAGTGGCTGAAGCAAAGAAAAAGGACAGATCTCCACATTCCCCCCTTTTATCATTCTATGATAACTATAAAGGTATAAATCAAACGGAAGGCTCATTAGAGGCGAGCTTATAGAGTCATCAGAGTTTATTCCTAACCTCATGATGCTTTATTAGCCGGATAGGCTGTCTAATCTCGCCTCTAGTCCCTACTCCTTCCGTCGGATTCTTATACCCTAACCCCTCCTGGAGACTAGTGGTAAACATCCCCATAGCTCTGGTTTCTCCCCAGAACAATTAATCGGATGTACTCCTCTTCCACTAACTCTCCTGCCACCTGCTCATTCAGCTGATCATTCGTGAGTCCTCCCATTGAACTTTCATCCTCCTTCAGCATGGGACACGTTTCCCCTGTTTCCTCCATTCTCAACATCAGCATTTTGTGGGTATTCCCAATCCCCTTCATCGTTTGCATGAGCCTCGCAATTATACATTTAATTACTGCAATGCCTACAAACACACATATTAAGATAATGCCGAGATATATAGCAATATTAATGAACCAGTTGTACCATGTGCCCAAACCCCAATCTCCCCAATCTCCCCAATCCACTCCTTCGGTTATCCCATTCAGGAAAGTTCGAATGTCATCCTTGGATAAAATAACTGGGATTCGAGACTGGGGTGGGAGTTAAGAGGCCCACCACTGAAGTGGAGGGGTAACAGACAACAGATTCGGGAGAGTACATCAAATCATGAGCCCTTATGAATAAGTTCTAAGCATCGTCCATCTCTCTTTTTCATCGTGCCCCCGGGCTGGGTGTCAAGAGGGAGTCTTGGTGAGAGGCCTCATGAGAGCATGATCCAGTCTTTTTGTCGTCGTCACGTGGACAAATGAAGTCGAAGCGACACTCCTGGAACAAACAGGGCAAATCCCACCTGTTGCGGTATCTCAGGAGTACTCTCCTGGTATCTTGGTGTAGGACTCCGTTACAGTAATTATACTTGGTGACATTCCAAGATCCCGTAGCCTCTGGTGTATCGTCATCACACATCATCACATCGTTTCTACAAAGGTGGAAAACTCGGTTGCCACGTCCGGGATCACATCGCCAGAGTATCCCGGCCATACTCGTAATCTGGGCGAACCCCAAGAGGCCACATAAGACTTCGTGTCCCATAATTGTATATGATAATCTGGATTGGTCTGAAAGACAAAAGACTCACAAAAAGATTTAAAAAACGTAAAAACTTAACTCAAAAACAAAAACTTACAAAACAGGAGATAAATTGACTTAAACATTCCCATCCTTCCCAACAGACTCCTCCTCCTTCTCCTTTTGATTGGCCTGACCAATCAATTTGCAGTGATGTAGATACACCCAGGCCGATCGTCCTTCAACCTTGACAGCCGTGGGGGTCGTAAGAAGAACTTGGAAGGGTCCTTCCCACCGTGGGTCAAGGGACTTCTTAGTCCAATTTTTAATAAGGACATAAGAACCAGGCGTGATTGGAGAAGGGGAAGTATTGGCAAGTGGAGTACCAAAGGCAGCGCGAACCTGTGAATGAGCAAAACGCAAAGATTTAGTTAGGGCAATAATATAGGTGGTCATTTCGTCAGTCATATGGTGGAAATGCACCGGCGCCGGAGGAGCATCATTCCAAGGAGTGCGGAGAGGCCGCCCATAAACGATCTCTGCAGGCGAGAGGGCAGTCCGACCTGCGGGAGTAGTGCGAATCTGAAAAAGAGCTACAGGCAACAGTTTTAGCCAAGAAGAACCAGTTTGTTCAATTAGTTTAGCGAGTTTGGTTTTTAAAGTTTGATTAGCTCGTTCGACTAGGCCAGCAGCTTGTGGCCGGTACACGCAGTGTAGTTGCTGATGTACGCCCAGCTGGGCGCACATTTCCTTGTTAACCGCTGCAATGAAATGCGGACCATTATCAGAACTGAGGCGAGCAGGAATGCCAAAACGAGGAATGATTTCCTTAAGTAACACTTTAACCACCGTGGAGGCTTTGTTATCAGAGGTCGGATAAGCCTCGATCCATTTACTAAAGACATCAATAATAACGAGTACATATTTATAACTTTGACACCGTGGAAGTTCAATGTAATCCATCTGTAGGGTCTCAAAGGGACCCTCGGGCAGAGGGGTCTTGCCCGGGGAACACGGGGCCCCTTGACCCGTGTTATGGCGGAGACACACAAGGCACCGTGCACTCACACGGGATGCCAATTCTTGGAGCCGAGGGTGCCACCAGGTGTTAAGAAGCAACAAACTCGTTGCTTGTGCCCCGCAGTGAGTGGCCAGATGGATACATTCAACCACCCATAGGGCTATTGTATCAGTCATACAGGTCTGACCCACAGGTGTGGTCCATAGCCCCGTCACTTCATCAATTCTACAGCCAGAATTGACCCATAAAGCCTTATCTACATCAGGAGCGTCCTCCTGTAACCGAAGTACTTCTTGGATGGTTGGCATAGGTGTTTCAGAGGTTGACCGTCCCTTGGGGGAGTTAGTGGACAATCTCATCATTTTTGACACAACATTAGTCCTACTTCGTGCAGCTTGTTTGGCTGCAAGGTCGACATTGTGATTTCCGAGGTCGATGGGGGATGTGCCAGAGGTATGGGCAGAGCATTTAATGACAGCGATACTTAGGGGCAATTGAATGGCTAAGAGGAGGGCAGAAACGAGGGCTTGGTTAGAAATAGGAGTGCCTGAGGAGGTGAGGAATCCCCGGTTCTTCCAAAGTTGGCCAAAGTCGTGCACCACGCCAAAAGCGTATCGAGAGTCCGTATATATGTTAATGCTTAATCCCTCCCCCATAATACAAGCCCGAATCAGGGCATAAAGTTCGGCCTTTTGGGCAGACACAGGTAGATCAAAAGCCCCAGATTCTAAAAGGCGATTATTGTCAGTAACTACTGCATAGCCAGAGAGATGCTGACCGCGCTCATCCAGGAAGGAACTGCCATCAGTGTACATGACCAGGTCAGGATTGAGGAGCGGTGCGTCGGAGAGATCAGCCCACGGGCTAGTGTCTTCTTGGATCAACTGGAGACAATCATGCCCAGAGGTTACTTGTTCGAGAGGTGCATGATCGAGAAATGTAACAGGATTGATGTTAGAGCAATATTTAAATGTCAACTGGGGGTTATTCAACAGAAAGATCTCATAACGGTTTTGTCGTGCCGAAGTCAGATGTTGGGTCTGCAGTTGACCGAGTAAGGTGGTAACCGAATGGCAACTATAAACGGTAATGTCTTGCTGAAGTGTGATGTTGGCTGCAGACTGGAGGCTATTGTAAATGGCGGTAAGGATCACAGGTAGCCCAAAGCGACAGGGTCCAGTTTGGAGGAATATCAATGGGTTTTCTGAGGAGTGGGGATAAATGAGTCCCTTTCGGAATGGCAGGCAGTGACCAGTGGGGTACCGCAAGGTTCGGTGCTGGGACCCCAGCTATTTACGATATACATTAATGACTTAGACGAAGGGATTAAAAGTACCATTAGCAAATTTGCAGATGATACTAAGTTGGGGGGTAGTGTGAATTGTGAGGAAGATGCAATAAGGCTGCAGGGTGACTTGGACAGGTTGTGTGAGTGGGCGGATACATGGCAGATGCAGTTTAATGTAGATAAGTGTGAGGTTATTCACTTTGGAAGTAAGAATAGAAAGGCAGATTATTATCTGAATGGTGTCAAGTTAGGAGGAGGGGGAGTTCAACGAGATCTGGGTGTCCTAGTGCATCAGTCAATGAAAGGAAGCATGCAGGTACAGCAGGCAGTGAAGAAAGCCAATGGAATGTTGGCCTTCGTAACAAGAGGAGTTGAGTATAGGAGCAAAGAGGTCCTTCTACAGTTGTACCGGGCCCTGGTGAGACCGCACCTGGAGTACTGTGTGCAGTTTGGGTCTCCAAATTTGAGGAAGGATATTCTTGCTATGGAGGGCGTGCAGCGTAGGTTCACTAGGTTAATTCCCGGAATGGCGGGACTGTCGTATGTTGAAAGGCTGGAGCGATTGGGCTTGTATACACTGGAATTTAGAAGGATGAGGGGGGATCTTATTGAAACATATAAGATAATTAGGGGATTGGACACATTAGAGGCAGATAACATGTTCCCAATGTTGGGGGAGTCCAGAACAAGGGGCCACAGTTTAAGAATAAGGGGTAGGCCATTTAGAACGGAGATGAGGAAGAATTTTTTCAGTCAGAGGGTGGTGAAGGTGTGGAATTCTCTGCCTCAGAAGGCAGTGGAGGCCAGTTCGTTGGATGCTTTCAAGAGAGAGCTGGATAGAGCTCTTAAGGATAGCGGAGTGAGGGGGTATGGGGAGAAGGCAGGAACGGGGTACTGATTGAGAGTGATCAGCCATGATCGCATTGAATGGCGGTGCTGGCTCGAAGGGCTGAATGGCCTACTCCTGCACCTATTGTCTATTGTCTATTGTCTATTGACCCCATGACAGGCGTTAATGATGGCATCTTCTCTTATGTTTGGGGCATTACCGACAGCATTTGCCATAGCCGCATGATCCTGATGCCCCCCTATTATCTCGACAAACATCAGCCATTCCTTTCGATTCAGGACCTGTCTGACCAGGGACCATAAATCTCTGCTGTCAGCCTGATACACCGATATTGTAGTACGTAGCCAGTCGCAGAATGCCTGGGGGGATTATTTTTCTGTCCGGAGCACCATTAAGGAGGGAAACAATTTCATGCGGTTTCCAAGGAATGTACACTTCTATGGTATTGGGTGCTGCTGCACCTCCACCGGGCAGAACTACCCCGGCTCTTGGATTGGGCACATTGTGTGAGTGGGCGGATACAGGGCACATGCAGTTTAATGTAGATAAGTGTGAGGTTATTCACTTTGGAAGTAAGAATAGAAAGGCAGATTATTATCTGAATGGTGTCAAGTTAGGAGGAGGGGGAGTTCAACGAGATCTGGGTGTCCTAGTGCATCAGTCAATGAAAGGAAGCATGCAGGTACAGCAGGCAGTGAAGAAAGCCAATGGAATGTTGGCCTTCGTAACAAGAGGAGTTGAGTATAGGAGCAAAGAGGTCCTTCTACAGTTGTACCGGGCCCTGGTGAGACCGCACCTGGAGTACTGTGTGCAGTTTTGGTCTCCAAATTTGAGGAAGGATATTCTTGCTATGGAGGGCGTGCAGCGTAGGTTCACTAGGTTAATTCCCGGAATGGCGGGACTGTCGTATGTTGAAAGGCTGGAGCGATTGGGCTTGTATACACTGGAATTTAGAAGGATGAGGGGGGATCTTATTGAAACATATAAGATAATTAGGGGATTGGACACATTAGAGGCAGGAAACATGTTCCCAATGTTGGGGGAGTCCAGAACAAGGGGCCACAGTTTAAGAATAAGGGGTAGGCCATTTAAAACGGAGATGAGAAAGAACTTTTTCAGTCAGAGAGTGGTGAAGGTGTGGAATTCTCTGCCTCAGAAGGCAGTGGAGGCCAGTTCGTTGGATGCTTTCAAGAGAGAGCTGGATAGAGCTCTTAAGGATAGCGGAGTGAGGGGGTATGGGGAGAAGGCAGGAACGGGGTACTGATTGAGAGTGACCAGCCATGATCGCATTGAATGGCGGTGCTGGCTCGAAGGGCTGAATGGCCTACTCCTGCACCTATTGTCTATTGTCTATTGTCTATGACGTACAGGGAGTTGCCGATTAGTATTTTCCTCATCACTAGACCCAGACGAGTCTGTGTCCGTATCCCCCTTATGAGAGGGGCTCCCTGATCTGGGACGTATCGATCGTTTAGCCTGGACGCGCTACGGGAGTGCGGTGTTCAAATCTGCGGTCGTTTTCAGATGATCTTTACTCCTTGTCCCCTCACATGGTCCTCGGTGAAAAGTCACCACACCTGTATAGCCAGGTGGAGGGGGACGATCAGCGGTAGGGTATATGGCTGCGGGAGTAGGGGGTGCACTGGGGCTCTGAGCCAGGTCCTGAGTTCCTGATTGGAAGCCTCTACTACTCAGGCTGGGATCGGGAAGCCCGCCACCGGTTGGGTGTCTCAAAACCGGAGGGGGTGTTTGGCTACTAAGGGTGAGATACAATAGACCCTCGTCCCATATGGAGTCGTCATCCCCCCCCAAACCTATGCCAGCCATTGAATTGCGCAATTCTTTTGCTTGTACATCTTTAGTTTGTTTAGTTACGGTCGCCCGTTTCTGTTTTTCTTCGCCCACCTCCTTTTTTAAAATGTCTACAGTTTTAGGGCTTCCTTCGTCTGTCAACTTAATGCCCAATTTGACGGCGTTGTCCTGCCAACTAGATAAAATCTCCTTATCCCTCTTTTCTTGGCAAAACTCCCGCCACTTCTGGATCAGAAGCTTTGCTTCCTTACTGCAGATAAGCTCCTGGGCTTTTTTGACAGTCTCCAGGTCATCTGACCCTCCTAATGGCCACACAGTAGGTCCTAGTTTCTTATTAAGGGCCCCCGATAATAGTCGGAATTGTTTAGCATATTCCGGGAGCTTATCACATAAAAGGTTCAGAGGGGACCTGTCGTCTGAGGTGGTGTCTATTACGTTCCCCATTTGTATTTTATATATGTTTTTCTTATCAACAAAAGGAGTTGTATATTCCCTGAGTTTCCTCTCGTGCCTTGGCAGCCCACTTCAGGGTCCTGACCTTCGCGTGGGGGATTTCCCCTCTTAACAACCGGTCTAAGGCTGGGTGTTAGGCAGAGAAGTACTCCCTTGTCCGATATACAACTCTTTAATTTTAACTCTTTACGTACAACACATACAACACACTTATGCTCTATAATTTACCCGAGGATCATTATTGGTTGAGTCTTATTATACCTTTTGTTCTATGTCCCCTAGTGAGACACGGTACACCTTATTAGCTGCTAACGCGTTAGACCTTTTTAATCTTTAGAGGATTGAAACCTCAGGGCCTTTAACCCTCGTTTACCGTTTAGACTCAACGATCCTTCCTAAAAATCCTTATCCACCTGTCCGTCCAACTGACCCCCGAGATTCCGTCACGCAGATTAACACATCAGCGGTGATCGGCGGGTCATAGAGGAGTCACAAAGACGGGGAAAATAGAGTGGCCAAATAAGATACTCACTCTACTGGCCAATTCCACCGTTCTTCGATCCTCTTGCCTTCGAGTCTCAGCCACTATGTATCGATCTTTGTTGTGGAATCCCACCGCTGCCACCAAATGTTGAGTTCGACTTCACGTTCGCAGTCAGTTGGATGACAATAATCAGAGACGGCACAGACTTTACCTGTTAGTTTATTAGAGATCTCGTGGACAGGTTTCTAAAAGCACACACAGAGTTGCGGACTCCGGGGCCAGTGGAAACGTGTCACACCAGCCCCTAGAATTAAGCCCCTTTTATCCCCCAAAACCGCAGAATTCACAGTTATTTACAAGTATCACAACCAATCAATATTGGAATTAAGTCAGTTTTCCCTTATACGGCCGAGTGTTGGAACAAAGTCAGTTTTCCCATATAAGGTTCTAACATGCTATTGTTCAAGGTTTAGTCGGCGTCTGTTTATTGTTTATGTTCTTTATACATTGTGTTTTTCTCCTCTGAAGACGAGCTGGAACATTCTGCGGTTTGGGCTACTGATTACTACTAGCTTTAGCAAGCTCAGCATTTTTGTGATTACGTAGCCTCAAGCAGGTGTGTGAGAAAGAGAGAGCCTCAAGCATGTGCTTTAACCTAGCACACAATGCTGCAAAGCCCATGCGGAGTCTAGTGGCTGAAGCAAAGAAAAAGGACAGATCTCCACATCTCCATGTCTCGCTAGGTTTCCGTGGGCTATATTACTGGGTGGGTATCACTGCAATTATCCCTCATTTATTCTTCACCAACAGCGTCACCTTTTAACACCTATCGAGACCGGTCACAGTGATCCCAGGAAACGGACCACAGTCACAGCCTCCCAAATCTACCTCGTTCTAAAGAAAAGCTTGGCTTCCATTTATACGGGACTCTTCTCAACACGGCAAAGTCTCAGAGAACTTTGCAGTCACTGTTGTCGAGTTGATGCGCTCTACTCTTTGTTAGAATCAGCTTATGTACACATTGCAAGGTCCCATGTGTTTGGCTTATCTGCTTATTCAACAAACAAGACAATTGATTTTTTTGATCCAGCTGACAGTTCAGTTTTGGCTTGATATGGAAATTTTCATGCAAATCCTTCAGATGAATCACCAATTAGGCAGCACAGTGGTGCAGCGGTAGAGTTGCAGGCTTACACCGCCAGGGACCTGGGTTCGATTCTGACTACGGGTGCTGTCTGTATGGAGTTTGTATGTTCTCCCTGTGACTGCATGTGTTTCCTCTGGGTGCTCCGGTTTCCTCTCACTTTCTTTCCAAAGACATGCGGATTTGTCAAGTCAAGTCAAGTCAATTTTATTTGTATAGCACATTTAAAAACAACCCACGTTGACAGGTTGATTAAGGTCGTACGGTCAGAAGGAATAGGAGTAGAATTAGGCCGTTCGGCCCATCATTTCTACTCTGCCATTCAATCATGGCTGATATATCTCTCCCTCCTAACCCCATTCTCTTGCCTCTGCAAATTGTTCCTAGTGTGTAGGATAGAACTAGTGGACGGGTGATCACTGGTCGGCACAGACTCAGTGGGCCGAAGGGCCTGTTTCCATGCTGCATCTCTAAACTAAACTAAACTAAACTAAAAGCACCACCGAATCGAGGATGTCAACTAGAGCCCTTGTACCTGTAGCCTGCAGGTTTTGATGGAGCAGGGGATCGCTGAGCTGGTTCCCTGATTGAACAATCCTAGTAAGGCTGCCCTGCCAGAGAATGTAAGTGAGGCTATGAACCTTGAGTATTAATTAATTAAAGCAGCAAATTACAGTTTATAGGCTTGAAATTTCCTTTCAAGCACGCCACTAAAATACTGCTTCACAGTGGAGGTTCTAATCAGGAAATCCATTGCTGGTGAATCATGGTGTCTTGGAACAGGCTCAAGATTCCACCATGCCTATGCCATCTATCAGCCGCCCATCTGCACAGTATTTCACTTTTTCTCTCGCATTCCCATCAATTTCTCCCTCGTTAATTCTCCTGCACCCTCTTACCCACCACCCCCATGTCCTCCACACTCCTTCACCTCCCCCCCCCCCCCCCACAACCCCACACTAGGGCCAATAGCGCTATTAGCTTTTATCGCGTTTTCACGTGAGGAAACCAAGAATACACAGGGGAAAGTCACGCTTTCACAGTGAGACTGTGAAAACACCCCCACAGATCACACCCGAGATCAGTATTGAGCGTTTGAGGCCCTCTTAGGGGGCGCTGTGAACTGTTTATGTATGTGCTGTTATGTTTGTGTGCCATTATATGTTCGTTTTATTAGTACCTGAACTGATGTACTGCACTTTGGTCAACGTGGGTGGTTTTTAAATGTGCTATACAAATAAAATTGGCTTGACATTGAAAATGGGTCTCTGGAATGGCAAGGGGGCAGTGCTAACGACTGGGTCACCTGTGTACCTCTGCTGCAAATGTATCAAGCATGTCTCCAATGCCCGAGGTGCGGTCACCCAAATAAACCAATTGCCATCTGCAGAGGGAAATTATTTTGTAACAGAGTCAGTTTCCAGGATCCTTTGAGTTTAATCATCCTGTCTCTTCAACTTTTGCAAAGTTCTCACCCTAGTGTAACATCCATTTATTGACTGCCCTTTAATCTGCTTTTCAAGAAGAATAGGTTTAACTTCCACAGCGGCTTTTCCTTGCTGGGTGATATATAACCTCGAATGAATCTCATGTCTTCTCAATTCAATCCAAGCCTGGGAAGAAAAAAAAAATCACTGTGCCGAAACAGCATCTGTTGTAAAATAAACTTGTTGGACCATCGAACATGGCAGCTCAGCTTTGCAGTGTTCTTATTTATTCTTGTCTGCAGCAGGGCCCAAGCTGATAAGGCGATCCTGTCCCTTAAACACCCGGCAGATAAGAATATAAAAATACTATAGGGGCCATATAAAGGGGGCAAACATGGAGGAGCCTGTAATCCTTTCATGAATCAATTCAGCACGTCTACCTTCTTATTTTCCATCTCAATCCCCTCCTTCAACAGCTGCCTGTCTGAGTTTTTGTCAGCAGTTTCAATGACCTTTCCTTATAACATACGTCAGGAATGAACAGTAGACATTCACCTTAGCACTAATTGTTGCAGTTTAAGCTTGTTTCATAGTCAAGTCAAGTCAAGTCAAGTCAAGTCAATTTTATTTGTATAGCACATTTAAAAACAACCCACGTTGACCAAAGTGCTGTGCATCTGATTAGGTTCCAATAGAAAAAAAATGAAACATACAGTAGCACGCAAACAGTTCACAGCGCCTCCTCAATGAGCCTCAAACGCTAGGGAGTAGAAATAGGTTTTGAGCCTGGACTTAAAGGAGTCGATGGAGGGGGCAGTTCTGATGGGGAGAGAGATGCTGTTCCACAGTCTAGGAGCTGCAACCGCAAAAGCGCGGTCACCCCTGAGCTTAAGCCTAGACCGCGGGATAGTGAATAGCCCCAAGTCGGCCGATCTGAGGGACCTGGAGTTAGAGAGGTGGGTTAGAAGATTTTTGATGTAGGGGGGGGAAGTGTCCATTTAGGGCTTTATACGTGAATAGGAGGAGCTTGAAGTTGATTCTGTACCGTACAGGGAGCCAGTGGAGAGAGGCCAGAATCGGGGTGATGTGGTCCCTTTTACGGGTACCCGTCAGGAGTCTCGCTGCGGCGTTTTGGACCAGTTGCAGGCGGGACAGGGAAGATTGGCTGATCCCAGTGTATAGGGAGTTGCAGTAGTCTAGGCGGGAGGAAATGAAAGCGTGAATGATTTTTTCTGTGTCGTCGAATTGGAGGAAAGGTTTGATTTTAGCTATGGTACGAAGTTGGAAGAAGCTGGCTTTTACCACAGCGTTGACTTGCTTATCAAATTTTAATGCAGAGTCAAATAGTGCCAAACAACATCAGTTATCCTTCTAACACTGCACTCTGCATCCTTATTGTCCGTGGCACATAGATATTGAACTTCAAGTGAGATTCTAAGTGGCAAGTTATGCCAGAATTTACATCCGGTGTGTGTGTGTGTGTGTGTGTCCCATTTTTCCGGTGGCATGGGGATCCAAAATATCTGTCTGGTTTTATTGGCAGACTTGGACTATCTGCGGCAGCAAGGAGTAAACAGCAGGAACAGTCACGATGGTACGGGATACATGGACACACATCGTGTATTCCAACTACATGCTGCTGTCTAATCTTCACGCTTGCCCATCAGACATGGCATTAAGAACAAGCAACTTTTCGTCATTTTAATATGACTCTTGTCGATGATAGAATAATACATTTAAAGGAGATGTAAATAGACGGCATGTTTCAGCGAGCAGAAACAAAAACGAATTGCTTTTAAAAATGCCAGGTAAGCTCGGTTCCCATTGTGTTATTTTGCACACATTTTTGTTCGGTGTGTGTGCAGGAAAATTGTGTTTCCTTTACCAAAGGATTAGAACTATTACATGAGCTATTATGCACCTGTATACTGGTGGCCCCTCAGATATGTGAACATTTTACTTCGATATTCAGGCTTCACACCCTCACTGAACTCCATGGGCAACAGCCTCCCCAAGCCTCGGGTTACTTGTCATTTAAATTCTCCTTCCCACTCCCACACTGACCTGACTGTGCACAGCCTCCTCCATTGCTGCTTACATAAATTGGAAAGGCGACACCTCATATTTCCACTTGCGTAGCTTACAACCCAATGGTAGGATGCTTAAATATGTCGGGGTTGCTGCACAACGAGCGGTCTGAAGAAGGGTCTCGACCTGAAACGTCATCCTTGAGATGCTGCCTGTCCCGCTGAGTTACTCCAGCTTTTTGTGTCTATCTTCGGTATGAACATCAAACATTGGAATTTCCAGTATCAGGTAACTCACACCTCCAGTGCTCTGCTCCGTTAAACACTCATCTATCCACCATCTTCTCCCTTTGTTCATCCCTTCCACCCCTTATCTCCTCACCTGATTTCATCTTCCAGCATCCTCTTCCTATCTGCCTCCACCTACCCCTCCCTCTCTGTCCCACCCACCCTCCGCAGCTGGTCCCACCTGTCCCTCATTCCCCTCACACCACTCATTTGGTTCCACCTATTACCTCCCAGCCTCTGTCCCATTACCATTTGTGCTGCTATACACTGGCGATCTATCTTGTTCCCTCTCAGTCCTAAAGCAGGGTCTCGACCCGAAACCTCAACTTCCAGATTTTGCTTTCACAGATGCCAATTGAGCTGTTGAATTCTTCCAGTTCCATTTCTTGATCTTTTATTGATGCATACTCGGGTAAATATAAAAAGGTCACCTACAAAACACCCTCCAAAAAAAGGCAGTAAAGTCTCAACTCTCTATGATTTCCGATATAGCAATTTATCAAGTCATACCACATGCTGCACACAGTTATTAAAGTTAGACTTATAATTGCTACTCTGCCACCCCTTTAAACAAATAATAAATGATTGCGTCCTTCAAGGATTTACAATGTTAATGGATGGTATATTTATCTTGTTACACATAAAAAATGATGCAATTGACTATTTATTTTCAGAGGGACGTATACCCAATTAAAAACTTAACTAATCATTAATTCATTCAGTCTCTTCGTCTTCTCATCGACAAACTTTAGTCTTAAGTAATACTTCACATTTCTGAAGGGTCCACTCTAATCTCTAATGATTTCAGTGGATCGCTTCTACAGATAGGCTCCATACCCATCCGCATTCATATCTTGCTGCCGAGTTGTTACTCCAACATAATTATCTTCATAATTATGCATAACCATGAACACACGTTCCAAACACCAACTGTTAACTGCAAAACAAACTAATAACTCAGCAACTACTGGAGTAATTGCAGTTACACATCGTGTTTGGTATGTAACTAAATACCTTGCTTCATTCACAATAAAAGACACAAAGTACTGAAGTAGCTCAGCAGTTCGGGCAGCATCTCTGGAGATCACGGATCGGCGACATTTCGGGTCGCGACCCTTCTTCAGACTAATTGTAGAGGAGGGGGGGATAGAAAGTTGGAAGAGAAGAGGGGCAGGCCAGTCTGGCGATACAGGCGAGGGGGGTTTTGATAGGCAGGTTGTTGGACAAAGGCCAGAGCAGAAACGGCAAAAGGTGAGAGATAAGGATGGAGGAGGTGACAATTGTGAAGCCAGAGGAAGGAATAGAGGTGGAAGGGGAGAGGAAGGGTAAAAATGAGTCAAACTGCCCCACTCCTGTACCTACCTTGAAAGGCTTTGTCCTGCCCCTCCTATCTTGCAGCATTCTCTCCCATCACCACAATCAGTCTGAAGAAAGCTCTCAACCCCAAAAGTCACCTATTCATGCTCTCCAGGGATACTGCCTGACCCTGGCATTTTGTGTCCTTTTTGTGTAAATCAGCATCTGCAGTTCCTTGTGTCATCTTCATTAACAACAATCTCTCCTTCAGGTGTTTTCATAAGGTTCTCCATTTCAGACTATTTTACATCCTGTCCTAGTTTTGCTTCCTGTAGATACCATGCATTTCTGCTTTCTGTCTGCAGCTTCTGAGCTTATTAAGTCATCTCCTCAGTATTTCCCATTCTGCAGTGACACCAAGTCTCTTAATCCTTCTATGATTATGTTCAGTCTCTCTTGACACACTCGGGCAAAGCTGTTTTCAACTAACATCAGCAAGCATGACCACTGTGAAATCTCTCAAAAGATCTTGAATTGAATTGAATTGAATTGAATTGAATTGAATTGAGTATTGAATTGAATTGGATAAATTTTATCAGCCAAGTATGTACACATACAAGGAATTTGCCTTGGTGCTTTGCTCGCAAGTAACAACACATCATACAGTAAACAATTAAGAATAAAACTTTATAATTTAAACATGTGAAGAATGAAATAAAATACCAGAGCAAAAGGAGGCTACAGACTTTTGGGTGTTGAGTAGAGCTACTGCTCATGGAACAAAGTTGTTTTTATGTCTGGCTGTGGCGGCTTTGACAGTCTGGAGTCGCCTTCCAGAAGGAAGTGCTTCCAAGAGATTTTGTGGCCAGGGTGAGAGGGGTCAGAGATGATCTTACCCTCTCGCTTCCTGGCCCTTGCAGTGTACAGTTCGTCAATGGGGGGGAAGGTTGCAGCCAACAACCTTCTCGGCTGATCGAATGATGCGCTGCAGCCTCCGGATGTCATGCTTGGTGGCTGAGCCAAACCAGACCACGATGGAGGTGAGGACAGACTCTTATGATGGCAGTATAAAACTGGACCATCGTTGCCTGTGGCAGACTGTGTTTCCTCAGCTGCCGCAAGAAGTACGTCCTCTGTTGGGGCTTTTTGACTGTGGAGTCGATGGTGGCCTCCCATTTAAGGTCCCTGGAGATGATTGTTCCAAGGAACTTAAATGACTCTACAGATGTGACTGTGGTGTTGTTGATGGTGAGTGGGAGGAGGAGCTCTCCTAAAGTCTACAATCAATTCCATTGTCTTAAGAACATTGAGCTCCAGGTTGTTGCGATGGCACCAGGACGCCAGCTGTGTCACTTCCTATCTGTAGGCAGATTCCTCCCCATCCTGGATCAATCCAATCAGGGTTGTGTCATCTGCAAATTTGAGAAGCTTGACAGAGGAGTCTGTGGAGGTGCAGCCGTTGGTTTGGAGTGAGTAAAGGAGAGGGGAGAGTACGTAGCCTTGCGGTGCTCCTATGCTGAGGGTCTGCAGGTCCAAGATGTGCTTTCCCAGCCCCACATGCTGCTTCCTGTCTGTCAGGAAGTTGGTGATCCACTGACAGAGGGGTTCAGGCACAGTCAGCTGGGAGAGTTTGGAGTGTGGTAGCTCTGGCACAATGGTGTTGGATGCAGAGCTAAAGTCCACAAACAGAATCCTTGCATAGGTTCAAGATTTATTGAATCATATTCACATTTTAATACCCCTACTTGACAGAGATCATGTCTTAAATGGTTTAAAGAGAACAACGAGAGCATTCTTTGTGTGCTCTGTATCACTGTGCTTCCACTCCCTCTCAACGCAACATCTTGATCCCAATGCCATTCAAATGGCAGCAGGCTCTTTCGTGTTGTTGCTTCTCAATACAAATGATTCCAGGTGTAAAGCAACGAAAAGACCTTCCTTTAGTGAAGGCAGTAGCTTTCAACTAAAGGCAGTGTCTGGTACAGCAATGTGAACAAACGTCATGTGTACATTCCTTAAAAGAACGTACATGATATACATCACATCATTCTTAACGCACAATCCTGACTTCAGAATAAAGTGCTGTTTCTCAATTGTCTGAAACTCCATTCCCAACAAGGTTGTGGTATGACCTTCGCTACAGCTGGAGTTCAAGAAGACTCGGACAATTAGTACCGGCCATCAAAGTAATGCCCACATGCTATGCATGAAGAAAGTGAGGGGTGTTACCAATACATTAAAGGATCCGGCGAAGAATTCTTTGCAAACCCCAGTTTCTAAGAATTTGGCTCTTTTATCTGCTTCGGGACTGGAAGCATTTTAATTAGAAAACCTTCAAGGAGTAGATCATCTCGGTTACAGTGGGGGGTCTGGTTGTAGAAGCCAGGAGCCTTTTTAAGAAGCTGCCAGAATCTGTCGACAGCCATCTGCTCAAATCTCTGACAAAAATTTCTCCTTGATGGAATAGACATATTCATTTACAAATATTAATCACAAATCAAAATATGCACGAGGAGGAGTGAGACACCAATTTCTGCTCACAGTAAATATAATTGCATGTTGCTTAATATAGAATAATGTGTGGAATGGGATGAAAATGCGCACTAATTTAGTGTTTATAAATATCAACGGTGAGAGAAATGTGCAGTGTGGTAAAAGATGCAAAAGTTCTTAAAAGGTGTTATTTATTCATTAGCAAACTATGACATGTTCCCCAAACTCATAAATGTGCCAGAAAATAACTGCAGATGCTGGTACAAATCGAAGGTCATTGTCCAGCCTAGAAAATTCAGTAAATAGAAAGGGGTCTCTGACATCAACACATCAACCCTATTGAGGGTGTGCAGCGTAGGTTCACTAGGTTAATTCCCGGAATGGCGGGACTGTCGTATGTTGAAAGGCTGGAGCAATTAGGCTTGTATACACTGGAATTTAGAAGGATGAGGGGGGATCTTATTGAAACATATAAGATAATTAGGGGATTGGACACATTAGAGGCAGGAAACATGTTCCCAATGTTGGGGGAGTCCAGAACATGGGGCCACAGTTTAAGAATAAGGGGGAGGCCATTTAGAACAGAGATGAGGAAGAACTTTTTCAGTCAGAGAGTGGTGAAGGTGTGGAATTCTCTGCCTCAGAAGGCAGTGGAGGCCAGTTCGTTGGATGCTTTCAAGAGAGAGCTGGATAGAGCTCTTAAGGATAGCGGAGTGAGGGGGTATGGGGAGAAGGCAGGAACGGGGTACTGATTGAGAGTGATCAGCCATGATCGCATTGAATGGCGGTGCTAGCTCGAAGGGCTGAATGGCCTACTCCTGCACCTATTGTCTATTGTCTATTGTCTATTGTCCTACTTGATGTCGAAGAGTAAGTGGGTGTGGGAGGTGCCTGATTACCCTGCCTTCTGTGTGGAAGTTCATGGAACACCCTAAAGCATCTGTGAAACAGCCAAGGACAAAAGAATCTAGACAGATATTATATTAGTTTAGTCTAGAAGTACAGCATGGAAACAGGCACTTCAGCCCACCGAGTCCACGCCGTCCACCAGTCATCCATTCACACTACTTCCATCTTATCCCGCGTCCAATCCCCTCACGACCGACTAGGGTTAATTTTACGGAGGCCGATTAACCTGCAAACCCGAACGTCTTTGCGATGTGGGAGGAAAATGGAGCACCCGGAGGAAACCCACGCAGTCACAGGGAGAACGTGCAAACGCCACACAGACGCGTGGTTAGGATCGAACGTGGGGGCCTGGTGCTGAGGCAACACCTCTACCAGCTGTGCTGCTGTGGCGCTGTGCCACTCATTGAAAAGGTGACGTATGAATGTGGCTTGTATCTCTTTGCCTGTATCTCTTACAGCGTTTCGAGCTGCACTCACCCGTAGTGGCCACCACCCATTAGGAGGAGTGCAGGGATGCAGAGTGGTAATCAACATCTAGGGCACTGCCCAGGGTGCAGCGTAGGGTGATGTTACAGGGTCTGTGGCACAGTCTGGGATATGGCTTGGATGTAGTCTTAATGCAGCCCGGCAGTCAGGGATGTGGTCTGGGATATGATCAAGCTGGGATGTTTAGTTTAGTTTAGTTTAGTTTAGTTTAGAGATGTTGTTGGATGAGGGGGGATCTTATTGAAACATATAAGATAATTAGGGGATTGGACACATTAGAGGCAGGAAACATGTTCCCAATGTTGGGGGAGTCCAGAACAAGGGGCCACAGTTTAAGAATAAGGGGTAGGCCATTTAGAACGGAGATGAGGAAGAACTTTTTCAGTCAGAGAGTGGTGAAGGTGTGGAATTCTCTGCCTCAGAAGGCAGTGGAGACCAGTTCGTTGGATGCTTTCAAGAGAGAGCTGGATAGAGCTCTTAAGGATAGCGGAGTGAGGGGGTATGGGGAGAAGGCAGGAACGGGGTACTGATTGAGAGTGATCAGCCATGATAGCATTGAATGGTGGTGCTGGCTCGAAGGGCTGAATGGCCTACTCCTGCACCTATTGTCTATTGTCTATTGTCTATTGTTGTTGTTCGTCCTTCGGGTTCGAAGATGACCATGACTTCACTTTCAGTTGGAGGATTGGTGACTGTGGGTCCGGAAGTGACTGGTGAGGCCAATCCTGGCCCGGAAGGCACGCCCACATGTAGGACACAAGTGGATGGGTGCTGCAGTGAAAGTGGAGGTAGCCCGGGCCTTGCGCGCGCCTCTGAGCCTCTGCAGTGCGTCTGTTCTCTGCTGCATGGACTCCTGTGGTGAGCTTGCTACGCCAAGTTGGACGGTCCAGAGCAAGAGACTCCCGTGCTGAGGTTGGAGTGTAGAGATACAACGGGGAAACAGGTCCTTCGGCCCACCGAGTCCGCACCGACCAGCGATCCCCGCACATTAACACGATCCTACACACATTATACCAAGCCAATTAACCTACATACCTGTTAGTCTTTGGAGTGTGGGAGGAAACCGGAGATCTCGGAGAAAACCCACATGGTCATGGGGAGAACGTACAAACTCTGTACAGACTGCACCCGTAGTCGAGATCGAACCCGGGTCTCCGGCGCTGCAAGCACTGTAAGGCAGCAACTCTACCACTGCGCCACCGTGCCGTCCCTATGTGGTCTGAATGGAACCTTACTGCAGTGAGGTCACTGGGTCTGTGCACCATGTTCTGAGTGTGGGCTAAGTAGCATTCCAGTAACTCTTTAGCTTAGTTTAGCTTATTGTCATGTGTACCGAGTTACAGTGAAAAGCTTATTTTGTTGTGAGCTATCCATTCAGCGGAAACACAAACTATGCATGATTACAATCAAGCCATTCACAGTGTACAGACACAGGGTAAAGAGAATAACGTTTAGTGCAAGGTAAAGCCCAGTAAAGTCCGATTAAAGATAGTATGAGGTTCTCCAATGAGGTAGCTGGTAGCTCAGGTCCGCTCTCTAGTTGGTGATAGGGTGGTACAGTTGCCTGATAACAGTTGGGAAGAAACTGTCCCTGAATCTGGAATTATGCGTTTTCACACTTCTATACCTTTTGCCTGATGGGAGAGGGGAGAAGAGGGAGTGTCCGGGGTGAAACTCAACCTTGATAATGCTGCTGGCCTTGCCGAGGCAGCGTGAAGTGTAGATGGAGTCAATGGGAGGGAGGTAGGTTTGAGTGATGAGCTGGGCTGCATCCACAATTCTCTGCAATTTCTTGCAACTTGGATGGTGCTGTTCCCAAAGCATGCTGCGATGCATGCTGATAAAAATTCACTTTGCCTTGGATTCCCTGTTTCTATTTTCTTAACCAAAAACCCTTATCATAAACCTATGTATACTACATCAAATTGCCACCCTCATTGACCCTTCCTGTTACCTCCTCAAAAACATAATCAACTTTGTGAGTCAAAACCTTCTCATCACAAATCCATGCTGACAGCTTTGATTAATCTATATCACTAAATGATTAATGTTACTATAACAAGCATTGTGCTGACTGTCTGATAGAGCCCTGATCCACTGCTTTCTCCCTTAAATTATTTTACTAAATCACCAAATCTCCAGTTCCCCATCTACACACCTGCAGCCAAAGTTCACTAGAAAATGATCGTCAGAGATTTATTTTGCTTTTAAGATTTGTACC